>NC_052503.1:17725802-17886186 GCF_016617805.1 Bactrocera tryoni | reverse complement strand
TTAGTAATTGGAAAAATAAAGAAACAGCGGGAAAAGCAACGATACTCATCGCGCAAATTTAAATTTATAATTGGGATTTTTTTACCCATGTTATATTCTACCTCTAACTCATCCACTCACCGTGATTCTTCGGAAAGAATCTATCAGTCTGGAAAAAGCATTAAATATGATGATAGATACCCAGGGGCGTCGCGAGGATCCAGATCAAGGGGTGAGGTCCCTTTGAAATGCCGACTCATTTCCAGAATTTGCCGATTTAATGTATATGTTTATAAATATATGTAAATAAGGATATCTTCATTTCTGATAAGGTATTACACGGAGAAGTTTGACAACAAAATAGCATAATTCATTATTTTATTCTCAAATAAGTATTGTACATATTAGTATAATCATCATTTGTTTATTCGAACACTCGTTCATTTGAACGCCGATTCACTCGCTGATTCGAATTTTTAACATTGCTGTATACCTATGTATGATTACGATATGATAAACTAATCATTATCTCCTTCGTCAATCTAAACATAACCAGTTTCTTGTGAATATAAATATTGCACATATAAAGTAAATTAGGAGATAACCGACTTTTGAAAGAATGACGATCGATAGTAAATTCATTCTTCGAACTTAAAAAAAATATATTCAACCACTGTTATTCGAACATTGTAGTGTTTTAATAATCCTCGTGGAAATTACGAAAAGGTGTCTTTTCAGCTTTGCTTCCTGCAATTATAGAGCAATAAGTTTTACGGCAACAAATTTCCAGGTGCGCAGCAGCTCTCGGCTGGAATTGCTGAAATGAACTTTTAAGATTTTTAGTTATGATGATATTAAAAGGCCGAGAAATGCCGACTCTCGTTCATGGGGGTGTCACACCCACCACACCCCCTCCCCCTCGCGACGCCCCTGTAACTCTGCCCTGTAACATTCTGAAGGCGAGCGGCACAAAAACTGAGAAACGCTTGCAATCCATTTTATTCGGAATAGGAAAAAAAAAGCGGCAGAACTGGAAAGTTGAAGAACAAAAAACCAAGTGCAGACACGCTGAAGAACACGAATACAAAGTGCGAAGAAGAAGAAGTGGGAAGAAGGGGGCTTCGCCCGGGCTGGCAACGATTTTGCTTTGCTATTTTTATACTCTCACCAACTGTATGAGTAGTTTGTTCACATAACGGTTGTTTGTAAGTCCTAAAACTAAAAGAGTCAGATATAGGGTTATATATACCAAAGTGATCAGGGCGACGAGTAGAGTCGAAATCCGGATGTCTGTCTGTCCGTCCGTCTGTCCGTCCGTCTGTCCGTCCGTCCGTGCAAGCTGTAACTTGAGTAAAAATTGAGATATCATGATGAAACTTGGTACACGTATTCCTTGGCTCCATAAAGAAGCTGTTAAAGTTCGAAGATGGGCAAAATCGGCCCACTGCCACGCCCACAAAATGGCGGAAACCGAAAACCTATAAAGTGTCATAACTAAGCCATATATAAAGATATTAAAGTGAAATTTGGCACAAAGGATCACATTAGAGAGGGGCATATTTGGACGCAATTTTTTTGGAAAAGTGGGCGTGGCCCCGCCCCCTACTAAGTTTTTTGTACATATCTCGGAAACTACTGTAGCTATGTCAACCAAACTCTATAGAGTCGTTTCCTTCAAACATTTCCATGTACAGTTCAAAAATGGAAGAAATCGGATAATAACCACGCCCACCTCCCATACAAAGGTTATGTTCAAAATCACTAAAAGTGCGATAACCGACTAACAAAAAACGTCAGAAACACTAAATTTTACGGAAGAAGTGGCAGAAGGAAGCTGCGGACCCAGGCTTTTTTTAAAAATTGAAAATGGGCGTGGCGCCGCCCACTTATGGACCAAGAACCATATCTCAGGAGCTACTAGACCGATTTCAATGAAATTCGGTATATAATATTTTCTGAACACCCTGATGACATGTACGAAATATGGGTGAAATCGGTTCATAACCACGCCTTCTTCCAATATTAAGCTATTTTGAATTCCATCTGATGCCTTCTCTGTATAATACGAGTATAAACATTAGGAACCAATGATGATAGCGGAATAAAACTTTACAAAAATACGGTATTTGAAAATATGTAAATGACGTATAATGAAATCTCGATTATCACTTTATCATGCGAAATGTTCGGTGACACCCGAACTTAGCTCTTCCTTACTTGTTTAATGTTCAGAAAAATACTTCCACAAATTTTTTTTCAAAATTTATTATAAAAGAAAAGGAGTTGTACACTCACAATGTAATAATCTGAATAACAATGAAAAATATTAATTTTTACTCGAATACTCTTCAGTCTTTGAATTTGTCTTATATCTTTTGGCTTATATCTTTCTTAAAAATAGTGATAGAACTTAAAGATGTACTTTTCTAGCTTTGTCTAGCGACGTGTCACTCTCACAGTTACCCTATGCTTTGAATGTAATAAATACTTTTATTTCTTTAAATTTTCAAAATTGGTATTTAAAAGCTCCAATTCGGGCGAAAATTCCTGCAAATTCTGTCAAAAGTGTACAAGATGTAGGGCGAAAATGGGTTTTTTCTATGTATTTTAATAAGATGTCTTGTAAATTTACTATGTATCAATTTCCTCAAACCGTATTGTGAGAATTTTGGAACTTCAGAATTTGCGTGGCTTCTAGTTCCTAAATATTATATACTTAATATCGAAGATATTTTGTAAAAATTCATTTTTGTTCGAACCACCTCATGAAACTTGTAGGTAGGTAGATAAAGGGGGCGGCAGAATATCGCCCGAAGTTGTAGCTACGCCATTGCCCATACCCCATATTTTATAGTTTTTTTCGAGCACACGTCCTGTGACGAATGCGAGCTCTGAACGCTCTTTTTCGACACTTCGCCGCATGAAAACGTTGCTGAGGACGAACATGCCTCAAGATGTTAATAGGCCTGGCGTTGCTGCACACGCATCATGACATTGAAGTCACTGCAGAAGAAGTTCTCGAAAGATTCTCCAAACTTTGCCCACATCGTTTTGTTTTGTGAAATTTTTCTGCTCAATACTCGAACTGACTACAGTATTATACATTGTAATCAAGTACGTCACCAGCACGCCTACGATTTATAATGTGTTTTTTCAATTTAGTAGGACTTGATATTAGAATGTCGATTTGAAATTTTTCCACCATGATAGCAACTATGTATATAAAGACTAAATACAATAATCTTCATGTTTCAAGTTATTAGTCTGGTCATCGGTTCATACTTCTTTCGACACCGTTTGTGTCAACAGAATCTACTTCTTGTGGGGTAACTTGACTTGAATTACTGGAAAAAGTATGATTTTGTGGAAAAAGTACTCAAAAATTGGATTCATCGAGTTCGTTTCTGCAAAAGAGGACGTGGAGGCCATTTGAATGATGTTATATTCAGAAACTAATTGCTTCGATTGTACTTCACATTAATTAAAAAAAATATTTGAAATTCCTCAACAATAAGTGTCTTTTTTTAAAGAAATCATGTCACTATTTTTGGAAAATCCTCTTTATCTTATTACTCACAATAAATAAGCTACATGAAATTATATGAGGTTATTGTTTGAAAGTATTATTTTTTTTTTTGGTATTTGGACCCAGCTTTCGCCAAAAAAATAGCATATTGATATTATAAACCGATAGTCTTCTAAAGTGTAGCCGCTTAGTTCAATCAGTTTGTCTCCAAAGCAGTTTTTTTCGAATTAGCTTCCGCGTTTACTCGGAGAAAAATCATCCGAACACTATCAACTTTTCAGCATATTCTATTCATAGATATATAATTATTTGATTGAATCAAAAGCCAAATTTTGGCAGATCTAAAGTTACTAAAATTTTGGTAAAATCCAAACATATTTTTAAGCACTATCATATTGCCAATTTTAGCTTTTTTCGCCCTTAGATCGTTGTACGAGCAATATCTTCCAGTGAGATTTTTTTTCTTTTAGACTTCATTATTACGATGAACCTTTTCAATTAACGTCTTAATTTGAAGTATTTAAAATAATATTTATTTTCGACGAAAGAGCATTAACGATTGTTAATGCGCCGAAATGTATGCTACGGTAAGTCAAAAACAGTTAGTACTAACTGTTGTTACTGTTTTTAAATGTTTATTAAACCATAATTTACTTGTAAACTATCCCGTTAATATAGCATGAAAGTATTTTTTTTTTCACAATAACAATGGTATAATGTCCACAAAACTCAAATGAAAAAAAGTAAATAACAATTATTCCTATAACAGAAAATCCAACTTCATTTGTCATAAGATTTTAATAAAAATTTTGTTAGAAAATTTAAAAAATATACATATACATATGTATATAATAATAAATGTATATGTGTATATTTAGAAAATACTTACTTTTCAATATAAGAAAAATATATTACAAATTTTATAACTTAAAAAAATTAAAAAATAAGGAAGGGCATTTGGTATCTCGAATTGGCGCCAAATTGCGAAAGGAATATACGACTGGCGCGTAAGCGGTCTTTACGCCAATAAAGAAGAAGAAGAAGGAAGGACTAAGTACGGTTGTAACCAAATATTTTGTACCCTTGCAACTTGCAATGATCAAAGCCGGGGAAATACCTTTAAACATTGAAATACTTATAGTATATCCCATATTATATGTTCAGCAAATTTCGCTAAGATATCTTACATATGCTATAAAGCTATTCGGAAGTTTGAAAATCTTTTATTAGGCATATGGGAAATAGTGGTCGTATTGATCTATTCATCTTTCTCTTTATCTCTATCACAAATTAAACTGTTTGAGCACCATATTATTAGGAGAAAAAGATGCTCCCTGTGTTTCATTAAGATACCTCACAAACCAAAACCAATACTTAAGGAGTAAAGTCAACCGGATTTTTAAAAATTTTGATATTAGTTATATAAGGGCTAGGGCAAGTTTTCGCCCGATTTTGAAAATTTTAGGCACAAAGTTGCACCTTTATTAGAAAAACACGCTCTCTCAATTATTAATCATTACGATCATTTAAATATAGACCGATACCGACGGTATAAAGTCAACTGGAAGTTCGAAAATTGTTATATTAAGTATATGGGAGCTAAAGGTAGTATTGATCCGCTCAACCCATTTTGGACAGAAAGAGATAATATTATTAGGAAAAGATTTTTTTTTCAACTTCGATAATAAATCTCACAGATTGACCAATATTTTCAATAAAAGTTCGCAATAGGAAAAGGTTTCCACAAATTTGGTATCTGGGGACGAACCTTAAAGGCAATGTTCATACAAATTTTTATATCGATACATTTGCTTGATTCATATACTGGAAAGTAAAAGAATCAGCTGAAATTTAAAGTTCAGTTATATGGTAAGTAAGCATAGTTTTAGACTGTTTTCACCCATTTTGCACTGTAACATAAGAATATGTATAAATACATATAATAATACTAGCTGGCCCCGCAGCCGTTGTTCTGCGTGAAATTATATATTTTGAAATGAAACTAAAGTTGAATTTATCATTTAATTTTTTTTTTTTCATTGTAACGCAGCTTGATAAAAACATTTTTTGGTTTCGGTTCCTGTGTACAGAAAAGATGGTTTTCCAACTCGTGAGCGCGCCTCGTATATCTGGCCGTGTGTAAAACATAGCGTTTCCAAATTTATGCCACACACTATGCGACTATCCTTGTGTCCTGTTGATTGTCATCTCAAATTCAATTTTCACTGGAAACGGAATCAAACATTCTTCCTCCTTATATTCGATAGCTGCGTTACAATCAGTCGGGTTCTATTACACAGTTTCGGCACGAATTTGCGAAATATAATAACGACAGATCCTACTTTGAGACGGAAATGATCCGGTGGCATACCAAGCCTTTCCAATAAATTTAGAAACTCCACTGGATAATTCTTCCTTGTCAAGACGATCGATCGATTTGTATGAGCGGAAGTCTCCCAGAATTTGATTTTGAATCTTTAAGTTTAAGTCAACAACATCAGTATTTTTGTCAGCTAACATTGTGCGTGCACTTAAGGAATCATAGTTACGATAATTTGTCCAATGTCCGAACATTCGCGCTGAGTTCATCTTTCGTGAACTGATAAACGGCAGATGAAATTTATATCAAACCATCGGAAGTATTAACCGGAATTGACCCATTTCCAATTCTTAGCGAAAGCGATGTACTATAAAATGTCTTCGGCAATATCATTATAGCACGTATCCCATAATTGACGCGGCTGTGAAGGCTGATATGTCGAAA
Source organism: Bactrocera tryoni (assembly GCF_016617805.1). Taxonomy (NCBI): domain Eukaryota; kingdom Metazoa; phylum Arthropoda; class Insecta; order Diptera; family Tephritidae; genus Bactrocera; species Bactrocera tryoni. The sequence goes on along the minus strand of NC_052503.1, from coordinate 17,879,917 downwards.
TGATTATCGCGAAAAGTGTGCGATCTTCATTTGTATTCGAAGTAGCTATCGCATCGTCCATCGTTTGATTCCAGTGAGTAACATGTTCAAGCAATTGTAATTGCAAACATTCTCAAAAAGTTGCACACACCGTAGCATTCACACTACGCAATGACTCAAATGAAGTTAAACAGCGTACAGTAATCAATATCAACCGAAGATAGTAGTAGATAGTAAGATCCATGTGTCGTCAACTTCGATATTCACTCTTCTAAATTGAATGCTGACATTCAAACCGAAAAAGGATTCTAGTGTCCGCAAGGTCTGGGTCTTTCTCTGGATCAGGAATTTCCGCAGAAATGATTTCATCAATTTGATCTGGTGTAACCACCGCCACCAATCCACCATCCAAAGAAGAATGTGTGCGTGCGACAAACCTTTTTTTTGCACCTCAACAGAGTACATCTAACAGCACCATTTATACCATACGTTGCTTTAAGATAAAGTCCATCAGACATCACAGCTGTTGTTTGAAAAGTCGTCACAGCACGACGATCGTGACGATTGCTTGCTGAGTGACCGCACGTATGTCATCGCATCATGGGAGTACTCGGTAATGTGCCTTTGGCTGCCAATGGATGTTGATGCCAAAAAGAACGCCGACCACTATTAGCGCGACTTCTTCGTGGCATCGTAACAAAGTTCAATCTGTAATTGGTCACTTTGTGTGAAACACACATAATGCTTTCACTGAATAATTTCCAAATTTTTTTTTTGAATAGCCGAAATAAAGAAAGCAAATTTGAACAATTAAAATAATAGAAAAACAAAAGGAAAAAAGTTGAAAAAAAATGTGTATGAAAAAAAGTTCTTTTTTTTTTGAATTGTCCAATTTTCCGATTTTTCCTCACGAAAGGTATACGGTTTTTTATTTCTAAACTTTCCTCGATCCACAGCGAACAACCTCTGAAAATTTCATCAAGATTGGTTCAGCCGCTCTCGAGCATTAGCGTTACTAACAGCATTCTTGTATGGGAAAAATAAAAGGGTTCTTTTTAGGGATTTTCCGGCAATTATTCGAAATTTCCGTAAAAACCATCCTTGAGCCTCAACGAACCTTTTAAAAAAAGAATTGGCAAAATTGGTCCAGGCGTTTTTGAGTTATGCGCTTACCAACACATTTTACGATTCATTTTTATATATAAGATGAAATATGTATATTTGTAAAAATTGATGGTTAGCGTCGCGGATAAATTTTACCCTGGATCTGTAATATGTATGCAATGTTATAGGAATAAATTTTTCCCTATTTATTGAAAAAACCATCAAATATTCCATGCAATCACCTTAAATGTCGGCATAAATTGATCTCTTATAATTTTTGTAGCGTCAAAAGAAGTCATTTGAAAAGACGAATTGTACTCTTGTATATGATTTAAAAAATGTTTCGATTCTGGTGATGTCTCAAAAATTAATGATTGTAATGGTTCAGGAGGCGGTTTAAATTCCGGTAATTTTACTTTCCCGTTAGCGCAACACATTCCAGCCGTTTCACCCGAGAATTTAGCCGCTTCACAATGTGGGCATATAACATCCATCATTCCAATATATCCATGTACATTATAGTCGATTGAAGGGTCGTAATCAAATGCAGCACGGAACCTATCTTCCAAAACACGACGTCGTATTCGCGTAGGTCTTGCTGGATTTCTTGCATGATGAGCTTCTGCAAATCTATTTCGTGGACGTCGCACTGCACTTTGTGATACTCTTTGTGACAACACGCCCCGAGCATTTCGAGTACATCGACCTATGTTTGATTTTGGACGTGTCGGCATTTTCTTTAAAATAATTTCTTATATGATCACTTCGTTTGAAACACACATAAAGTTTTCACTGCATAATTTTCAATAATTATTCTTTTAAATAGCCGGAATAAAAAAGCAAGCGACCGAAATTGAACGATTCAAATAATTTACAAATCAAAATATTGAAAAACAAAACAAAAAAAATTGTATGAAAAGTCACTTTTTGGAAATATCCAATTTTTCGACTTTTCCTTATGAAAAGTATATGGTTTTTTTTATATCTAACCCTTTGCAGATCCACAGCGAACAACTTCTGATTTCATGAAGACTGGTTCCGCCGTTCTCGAGCGTTAGCGTTCCTAACAAACAAACAATCATATCGTCACCTGAAATGCAAAATAACGTATCATCAAAAAATTCGAAATTGAGTGTCTTAATGATTACGCTTCACTACTTCAAATTACATATGTGTCGCAAATTTTAAGCTTCTGCGATCAAAAATACCCAAGCTATATTAAAAATTCAAAAACGTATCATCAAGTGCTTTGATTTCGTTAAACAAAATAACGTATCATCACTAAAGTATGTAAATATAACAGAGTGTTTTCTTGTTTTATATCGAAGTTAGCCTTCATTTATTGTTTATGTTTATTTTCAGTGATTAAGTTCAATGTGCTTTGGTAAGTTTAGGCTACATCGTTGATCGAACGTGGACTACCATATACATATATGTGCATATGTAGTCCTTTGTGAGGCCATAGAAAAGAATAACTCCTGTGTTCGAACTTATAAATTAACAAAACGCTTCCCGCCAGTTCGGTGGGATGTCTGAAGGTATGCGCCCCCAAGTGATTAAGTCCTGACCTTCCTAAATCAAGACAGCCAAGAAGGAAGCGTTGAGTTGTTTCCACCTAATCTTTTTCCATACAGCTTCCGCAGATGGCGTCTGGTAAGACTCTTCTTGCTAGCTCATGTTTCCTGCAATTCCGCTGTGGTCTGGCACTCATATCATTCTTATCACAATGGCACTCGATGCTACTGATAGCGAGGTTAGGTCTTCGATCAGCTCTGAATTCTCTCATTGTTAATGAGTTCAAGGCTGGAATCGCCGCTCTGCTATCTGAGTCGATGGTCACTCCTCTGAAGGAGGGTGCACCGGAGTAGTAAATCTACTGCTACCTTAATGGCTCCAACCTCGGCCTGGAAGACACTGTAATACTTAGGAAGTTGGAGAAACTGGAGTTGATAGAGAGCTCCTGACAGTAGACCTCTCCACCTTTGACCCATCAGATGAAGAAGCTCACTGTAACTTTTCTCCAACGGCTTCTTCCCACTCACAACTCCCTCGGAATATGGGTAGAGAAGGAGCCGCCAGAGTTCGGTTTAGGGACTCCATGATCCAAGCAATCAGACCCGTGCTTTTTTAGGAATTCCAGCAGCCTATTCTATTTTCCATAAAGCTTTAACAATAACTAAGAAGAAATGGCAACATCTGCAGGACCTAGAAGCTTTAATTTCAGTAGACTGTTATTACTTTTATGATAATATACCTTTTGAATAATTAGTTATTAAATAAATAATAATTAAACATTATCCTCATTTTTTAGCTTGAAATATTTAAATTTTTTCTGGTACTTATGTACATAATAATAATAAAAATAACATGAAATATTAAAAACTTGCAAACTGTTTTATTTAAAATTAAAAAGTATTAATATGGTCAAATTTTTAGTTTTTTATACAAATTTAGATTGATCATACGTTATTTTAAAGTTTCCAGGAAATGAAAATTCAAAATAACGTAAGACACCTACTATAAAATTTGCTTAATTTTTTTCTGAATTATTTTTTCTAAAATATAATTATAGGTTCATGTTAATTCAGATTTTGAAAATTTTGTTTCTAATATCCTCAAGTGGTTTTCTTTTTATACGGTTTTTTGCTTCTCCTGTAAACCTACGAAAAGTGATGTTACGTTATTTTGCATTTCAGGTGACGATATGTACATATAAAATAAAACGTTTGTATGGGAAAAAGAAAAGGGCTGTTTTTTTGGGGTTTTCCGGCAACTTTCGTAATTTTTTCTTACATAAGAACCTTCTCCTAATAATAACAAATACAACAAAAAAAATCAGCCAAATCGGTTCAGCCATTTATGAGTGATGAAATTACAAAGAAAGTGGCATTGATTTTTATATATATAGATGAGTCAAGTTTGATTGAAATTAGTCGACCAGATCCGGAAATATTGGTTCTCACCAAAATATAGACAGCACCATACCCATTCTCCAATTGTGATAACAATTTCACTAATTTTCGCAATTTCGGAGGAGGTCCAATATTTAAATAAACCTCTAAAATGAGAAATGTTGCCTACTTTTCGGGGCATTGTCTATCACTATTTCTTCTAAGTCCCTATTGACGGTTATTACTTCGCAGTTAAGGCGACTTTAGGCACTTGAAAGTCCACCAAAGTGATCACTAAGATGTGTCCCACTATGGTCAAAATTCTGTCTTTTGTTATGTTTCTTTTTTTAAAGGTAACTGGATAACAAAATCTGTTTTATTATCAACTTGAAGGAAGACGTACAGTGTGAAGGACCAGCTGGTTTCGATGCGGAAATAGCTACTGAGGTCGAAATATATTGTCTCTGCAAAAAATTAAGCAATTAATTAAGGTATTAAATATATACAGTTTAAGTATATATGTATGTATATATGCGCAAAATAACAGGGCAATTTCTTGAAGGCTCTCAGAAAGCTTAAATAACTTGTGACTACAAGACTTACTAGCAACACTCTCTACATTTAATATATACTGTATACTTATATATATGTATACTCGTATGTGTACCCGAAAAATATTCTTTAAGTATTTCCGTCGAGATCACTGCGGTTTATTCCTACAATATGTACAGTTTTAACAGCGCGATCACCGCAGTATTTTTCAAAATATTTATACTCAAACGCTTTTATTTATTTAAGAATATATTCAGCGCATTTAAATAAATTGGACGGCTGACCGCGTTGCTTTTGTTGTATTACGTGCGTATGCATGAAGGCAGCGGTGAGGTGCGGCAACAGCAGTAATGTAACTTTTAATCTTTAAGTGTCGAAAAGGAATGCAAAAACAGATGTTATTCATGAGCGTGGCACAAATACACAAAGTCATATGTATGTACTATATATAAATATATTTAAATATTTCACACACAAACATTTTTTAGGATAAGTCAAACTGCTCATGTACATACGTATGTACATATGTGTTAGTGGTGGCTGCTGTCGTAAAAATTGTATTGTACTTGTACGTGAGTACATATACATATATGCATGTTAAGTATATACATACATTTATATATATATATATATATATCATATATATATATATATATATATTTGAAGTGCTGTGTGGTGGCCATTAGCTTTTAGCTATTTTGCAATTTGTTTAATATTTTATTTATTTAGAATTGGATTAAAAACGGCTTGCGCTGCTCTGGGTTATAGGGGGTGCCTAATTGCCGCCGTCCGCAAATGGTTCGCTCATACGCTTCTTGGCAACTGTAGCCGTTTTTCAACATCTTAAAATATAATAATTTGTTTAAAATATATTTTTGTACACAACATAAAATTTAGAATGTTTTTGTTTAAATAACAAAATAGAAATTTTGCGGTAAATTTTACTTTCAGTTTGAAAATTTATTTATTTTTTTATTATACGTTTGAAAATAGAAAACAAGGTAAAAGATTATGGTCACCACCACATTTACATATCGAAAATATAATCGATGAAGTGTGAATCGTTATTTTTGGATTTATTCTTTAGCTTACAGCCTCTACAAAGAGGTTTCTGACAGCAGTTGGAGAGGTACTAAAAATGAATGAGTACTCTATTTGAAAGTTTATAATGCTTAAATTAGAGTTTTTCACATTTGAAGGATATAAACAAAAATTTAAAATTGAATCCAGATGCAGAATTACAAGCTACATATATAGAAATCGATCTTGTGAAAGGTAAGTATATAGGCTAGATGCCTGACAACATACCTACATAGGTCTTTAGCAGGCTGATTGTGAAACCACCGGCACTAAAATACCCTCTCACTATCTAGCCCTCACTGATCTTCCCTGTGCTCTTGATGAAATTCACCAATTCAAACGGTTTTATGTTTGCAACTGCCGAGACTTCGTCTAGTATTATTAGAAAATATTTTTCTTCTATAAGTAGGCAGAGGCATTCATATTTTTTCTTTATCCTAGTATAATTGCAGGATGGTGCCTCTACTAACTAATTCATCTGCTTCGCAGTTACCTTTTCTAAGTTGCGCGCTGGAATCCATTGCAGATTTATCGTGAAATACGATGCTACATCCACAATAACTTAAAGATATTCTTTGGAAATCTTTCAATATACATTTCAATATAAATATATTTCTTGTTGTAAGCACCTGTTTTGTCAGAATCAGAACGTTTTTTTTAATTATTATGTTATCCGCTTCGAAGACCCTGCACTGTTCTGGTAGTCGAAAGATATTAAATTTTTCTGATTTGACACCACCTTCCATCCGATTATTTTTACCCTTTGGTATAGATACTTATCCTGTGTCCTTATACTTCTCCCTTCTATCCCACACCTCTGGAGAGAAAGACCATATCTGGTCCTTACAATAGTTTGAAAAAGTCAAAATTTCTCTGAAGATAACGGACTTCTATTGGTACCCCTATGCAGAAGACAGATCGAAAATCGTAACTCTATTTCAAGCTGACTATGAGTATAAGTTTCTCTAGCTTCCAAAGAATGTCGAAAATACTGGTAAAACGGCGTTCTATTTGTCATCCGAGGTTACTATTATTATTATTTTTTTTATGTTGATATACTCGACCTAGTGATGATTCAACTTCTTTACTTAAAGCTACTTTCTGAAGAAAATAAATATAATATCAAAGTGCCACTGGAGAATATATTGACTGGAGTAGTAGTTCGAATCCTTCTTCAAACCATTTTTCCGTGGTAACGACGGGAATGTAAGTCGACGAGTTATCATAATGAAAGATAGCCTTTTACTTCGTCAAATGGGACCATTTTTGTGCAATGGGGCAACAATTCATTGATCTCATTTTTATACCAGTAGACTCATGCTTCAGCAGTCTCACAAAAAGATGTGAAAACTTCTTCGGATATGACCCACACGGCCTTTTGAGATGCCTGATGGGTCAACTAACTCGCGCACCTTCAATCGGCGGTCGATTATTGAGAATATGGACATTGTGATAACCCCTTTGAAACTCGTTGAACCAATTTTTGATGGTCACCAACCCAGAGTAAAATCACATCATCCAAGCTTTTTTATTTCACTGCGCTTTCCCATCCATACTTCTTATAGTTGCCATTATTAAAAAAAAACCAAGAAAAAACGGCTGCACCGAAGCTGATATACCCTTCACAGGTGCATTTCTTTTAGTAACTATGTGTTCAGTTTATATGGAAGCTATATGCTATAGTAATCCGATCTGAACAATTTTTTCGGAGATTATATTATCACCTTAAGCAGTAATCCATGGCAAATTTCGTGAAGATACCACGTCAAATGCAAAAGTTTTTCTTACAAGAACTTTTTTCCGATCATTCAGTTTGTATGGCAGCTATGCTATAGTTAACTGATCTGAATAATTTTTTGGAGATCATTTATAGATGTATATACTTTATATGGTCCCCGACGCTTCCTTCTGGGTGTTACAAACTTCGTGACAAACTTAATATACCCTGTTCAAGGTATAAAAATCAGATTATCTCTCTCTCTCTATATATATATATATAACTTATTCACTAATCTATGTAGTTACAATTTCTTCATACCCAAAACGTAAATTAAATTTGTTTAGGTCAAACTATAAGAGAAGTTAAGAGCCTACTTTGCCTCTTCATTACGACCACTAGAAAAAAAGAGACATGAAACCTGAAGACCGAACGCTAACTATTATTTAATTGGGAATTAATTTGAAAATTAGTCTTCGGCAAGATTGGGAAGTCTTATTAGACAACAAACATACCAGTCCCGTGCTAAGATCAGCTACTTAACAAATCAATAATCCATGCATTCAATAAAAGGTCTCTAAGTTTTAGTAAACATTTTCGCTGTAAAAAGACTTCTTAGTATCCGTAGGCAATACATGTGCGCTCTCAAGTGGCGATCATTGACGAGAGTAAAACTTCAGATGCCACATGCTCTCGTAAATTTAATGAGTTTTTTATGTAATTGAAAAGCAGTGCACACAACAGTGGCGCGCTTTGATGCGGTGTGCAGCGTTGCAACTTCGGTGCTCAGAAGACTTTGCTGCCTGAATGTCTGGCGCGATCAAAGCCCGTGGCGTTCACACCAAAGAAAGGGAATTCCAAATGTGCGTGCGCTTAAAAAAAAAGAGCGATTGGAAAAAACCTAATTATTATTATATTTGTTTACTGATACAATTTTATACTTTCAAAATATTTACGATCATGAGCCACCAGCAACGAATGCGGCCATTGAATATCAAAGCGCTGCGCATGGCGGGCGGTATGCTAAGTGTAATACTAGGGGTGTCGGCGCTATTTTTCATTGATGTACTCTCTATTTCGTCATATTTTTTAAACTTTAGTGAAACAAAAGAAATTTATTTGGGAAATTGAAAGTATTCGCTCACCCTAATGAGTTGAGTGCGAAGCCTTCTGGCATAGAACCACCTGCATATGCACATTCATTTACAAATACTTACGCACACACATATACATATATGTGTGGGTAGTTCTTGGGAATATTCAATCACTGCTGCACTTGATTGCACAAGCCGCATGTGCCCGCGGTAATGATTAATTGGAAATTACAATTATAAACAAACAAATGATAAAATCTTGTAGCTTCTGTGTGGAGAACTTTGATGAAAGTCTTTTGTTTACTATTTCGTTTCAACTCATAGAAGCCTTAAAATATAGAATAAACTCTTATTAACTTGGTGCGTTCGTTTAGAATTAAAAGAGTTCGGTGTTTTATGGCTAAATTTGCAAAATTTCACGGAACTCTCCAATTTCTAAAGATTTCTTTGATTACTCACAAATAATCTACTATCGACAGAAAATCGCGTAATTTCCGCTACTTGGATTGCATCCCTGGCGATCTAGACCACTGCAACGCGAAATCTTCTTACGATCTTCCTTCTCTGCTTCCTATCTTTGAAGAATATGTGTGAAAGAGCAAAGCCGCTGAAGAAGTTGTGCAGTGAGCTTTTTCACGGATATATCGAAAGTCGGAGAAACGATGGGAAGCGGAGTCTACTGTCGGGAGCTCTCCATCAAACATAACTTCAGTCTACCAGACCACTATATTGTCTTTCAAGCGAAGGTGGCTCTCGTCAGGATAGCAGTAGATATACTCATATTGCTCCGAAGTACAGCTTTCTTCGCATTCACTCCGATATCTGAGCTCGCCGACAGTGCGCTCAAGTTTACTCAGGTAGTGCCTAAACTCATTAGCAATAGTACCAGGCTACTTTTTTTTCCAACTTATTTGGTTGCATGTTCACAGTGGAAACTTTGGAAGTTACAAGGCCAACGACCTTCTTACAAAAAGCACTCTTACACCAATGTCATCAGACTGGAAACAAGACACTGTTGTTCTCTTGTACTCTAGCGATATCTATGGACCTTTCGTGAGCTGGTCAAGCGTGGGTCAACAACCAGAATTAATGTAACTGCGAAAAACTTCTGGCTCAGAGTGAAATGTTAAAAATCCTCTGAACTACTTACTGTTAGCAAAGTTCATCTCGCTCCAATTGTAATTGTTCTGACTGAATGCTGTGGAATACTATGGTCGGACATGGTAGGTATAAATCTAGGCATTTGACAAACTTAGATTGAAATATTGCGGTAGACACATACCGTCGGTGAAAATAATGAAGTGGCTGTGGTTGATATTATCTTATCAATTGATGATAACCTCCAAACGACTCGATTAATGAGGGTCTGGTGATCCATATTTAGAAGTTTTCGGTATCGCATATGTTGGGATTGGCGTTCACTGTTGTCCAAGTGGGATTCTGAACTATCTTTATTGCGAATATTACCCTGATCTGAGCTAACCAAAATTAGATAATGAATGTACTTATTTCCCGAAATCCAGAGAGGAAGGTATACACAATTTAATAACTTTAGCCAAGTCGTAAATCACAATTTATGAACATACATTGACGCAATGCGACTCGCACCATCTGTAACGCGACGGACTTTTTCGAGCAACTCTGGTACTGCCAGTGCAAGTGATGATTTCGGAAAGAATGTTTGTTATGTTAGACAGAAGATTGCTTGGAAATACAAAAAGAGGTCAGAGGATACAAGTGGTATATGAAGATCAGGGTAGTCGCGCAATGCCAATGTCACATTCGCTTTACATCAGATGTGCAGATAATGGAACAAATAACTGGTATAAATCGAGCTAGTATAAATTAAATTAAATTCTAAATGAAAAAGATGAGTAAAGAGAACATTCAAGTGGTAATAATTAAATAGAATCCAAGGAACATACAATGAAAAATAGAACAACCAACTGGTATAAATCAAATAGAAAACAACAAACATGTACTGGAAAATGGAACAAACAACTGGTATAAATCGAACTGGTATAAATCGATCTGGTATAAATTAAATTAAATCTAATCGACGAAGATTAGTAAAGAGAATACGAATGTTACAAATCAAATAGAATCAGACGAACATAGTTTTTGAAAACGAACAAACAACTGGTATAAATCACATATATTGACATAATCAAATACAAATAGAATAACAAGCGGTTTATACCAGTTTAATGTGGTTTGTATTCAGCTAAATAGCATTGTTGGTGTTTTCATATGCAAAATGCTTACAAGGACGCAGAGTTCATACGCAGCAAGCAAAAAAGTGGGGAATCGAAGAGGCCAAACATTGGAAAATTTCTAATTTACAATCATACTATACAATTATAGATTCGTAAGCTGACTGATAACAGACAGTTTTAAATACGGTAAAAAGAGTCATAAAACAGTTGTTTATTTTTGTTGTTTTATTGTGTTTATTTTCGAAAATAAACGATTTCACTCAAAGGAACTTTAATCAAGTACCAGAAGGCATGTGGTATTTCAACCTTCAGACCAAATAACCAGCTTTCCCTTTAAACACAAACATATTTACAAATATATACATATGTATATATACATACATATGAATGTACTTATGTGCATTGATACTTCATTTCGCAAAGCACGCACACATACATACGTGCTGCCTGCAGAGCATAGCGGCAGAATGTGCGATTTTTACGATCCATACCACAGCAGGCGCTGCAATATAATTTCCTTTCATGTCCGCTTTTGCTTTTTTCCTGCCTACCAACTACTGCCGAGCGCTCTAAATACACGCATGCATGTGTGCATGTGTGTGGGTATGAATGTTAGTGCGTGTGTGAATATGTGCCAGCATAGTTTAGATAATTTCGAGTACTTTGCGGCCTATTGACGTAATTTTACGACAACATTAACTCGATCATCAAAATTCGAACTGTAACCATATGCAAATGCAATGCTCAATACTCATGGACACATATACTTATATGTACATGTGTATAAGTGCTGCATTTCCCTGTTCGTGTGTGTGTGTGTGTGAAAGTGTTTCGGCATTTGGTGTTAATGGGCGTGTTGTTGATGTGATGTGGTCGAGTTGGACGTGTGCTGCGCTAATCCAGCGCACAGCCTGCACTTACTACTATATGTACATATATACATATGTATGTATATATGTGTATATGTTTATGTAAGTATATCAAAGTATACATATTAACATATGTTTGTGTATGTGTGTGCAAGCTTAGTTGACGAGTGCCTGCAATAGTCGTTTGTAGGTCGCTTATTTATTTAGCAAACAAATCAGTTGTAGCTTTAGCGGCCAACAACACAATACAAACTGCACAAAATGCACTAAGAATTTATGAACTGTTTCAAAAAAGATATATATCTTTATATACATACATACATACACGCATGCATATACAATAACAAAAGCTAAGCTAGCAAACAGAGCGAGCAGTCAGCAGCAAAAACAGGAAAGATATGATCACTCATACGTTACTGCTTCCACACAGCAGCCTACATAGGCACACAAGCACATATGCACAAATATAAGCATAAATATACATACATACATTTATATATGTATGTATATCTATGTGTGCATGCAAATGCGCTCCCACACGCTCTAATTTGATAGGAGGCAAGCCTTCGCCTAAGAACCTGCGCTGCTATACTTGTGAGGATCGCCCGCCAGCCAGTCACCCAGCCAACCAGCCAGCCATTGTTTTTCCAAGAGATACGACGTTCGCACATACACAACTACATGCGTACAAAAATTCATTCGTATATGCATATAAGCAAGTGCTGAGATAAATGAGGGAAGTGTTTTTCATTTTCCAACTCCTCCACGATCGCGCCTGCAGAGTTGCGCTGCTTAGCCGCCAGTCTGTAGTAGATCATCGCCCATGTGTGATGTACTCATTTTCCTGCGCCTCTCAACGGAATTTATAAATTTTCTTAACATACCACCGTCGCACTAACGTTTCATACGCTCAACGTGGCGCAACGCGTCGGAAGTTTCGTGTTTTAGACGCCTTTTTTGTGAAACGATCGTGAAGGTGCCCATTATTATTTGTCAAGTGTTGCAGTTAACATCAAAGTTACTAAGTGAAAGTGTTTGTACCATACATACATTTATATTATCGAATATATAATATACTTATGATGCTACCTTCGCCGTATTATCCGGCCGCCACCGCGCTGGATGAGCTGCAATTGGCGCGCGGCGAGTTTGTTTGTGCGAATAATCCGTCGGTGGCCGCTTTGTTGTCGGAGAATAATGTTGCTGCCGCCGCTTACTATTATCAGCAACTGAATCCTTTTCTGCGCATCAATCCGAACTTCTGGTCCATGCCGTTATCCTTTCTGCAGAGCTCACACCGACCGGAAAAGCCACCTTTTTCCTATATTGCCTTGATCGCGATGGCGATCAGCAGCGCGCCGAATCAGCGACTCACGCTGAGTGGCATCTACAAATTCATCATGGAAAAGTAATTTCGAAAAGTGTACATTTTAATTAAAAATGGTGTGAGTTTTTGTGTATGTGTGATTAACTAAAACGTAAGGTCCCAGTGAAATTTAACGCTGAAGACTTCAGCTCGTTTGAAAGTCTTAAACTAGATTTTTCACACTTCAAACCAAACAAAGTTGTTTTGGAGTTTGTTCTTATAGCTCTTCGCAACTATTATCTGAACTTAAGTTTCTTGTAGCACATAAAGCTTGGCTTATTAATAGGCTGTGTATCTCTCCTGTCTTTCTGCGCTTTCGTTAGAATTGAGTATAGCAATTTTCTAGAGTTTGGGAGACAAAGCGTTCCTAGCTAATGAATTAGCGGCTTGTCAGTTGTCTCCGAGCACCTGGAGAGTCAGAACAAACATTTTCGCGCGACGTGTTTCTGTGAGTGGTGCAAGACGAAAATGCAGCCTTCCTACAGCCCAGATATGGCCCCCCAGACTTTTTTGTTTCCTTGCCTGAAAAGGGCGATGAAAAGCAAGCATTTTGAGACGGCAGAGGGGATTCAAGCGGCATGCACCTCGGCTCTCAAGGTTATTCCGAAAAATGCCTTCCGTGACGCCTTCAATGCTTGGAGATCGCTCTGGTGGTACTGCATCGACACAGAAGGAGCCAATTTTGAAAGTTTTTAAAGAATTCTAACGATTGGTTCAATAATTTTTTTTTTATATCGACTCAGTCCTATTATTTTCCGGACAAACCCTTGATATACAGGAAATTTACTGGATATTCCAGCAAACAGAAAAAAACTAGAATAACAATAAATAAACCGTTATCTTCGGTTGCACCGAAAATACAAAAACTTGATACTGATTATATCCTCAAATAAAAAAATTTACCATCCAAGGACTTGATTTTGATCGTTCAGTTTGTATGGCAGCTAAATTCTATAGTGGCCCGATATCAAAGATACCGATAAAGGAAAAGCTTCTTGAGGGGAAAAAAGGCTGAATGCAAAATATCAGATGAATATCCTAAAAACTGAGGTTTAGTTTTCGTTAATTCGACTCAGCACATCGTACTATGTTTTATAAGGTCTCCGACGTTTTTTTTTTTATAAATTATTCGAAAAATTTCAAATTATGTGTAGACTTGGACTATACGGTGAATTCTCAAATTATCAGTAGTTTTTATGTTTATTTGTCTAGTTTTTTTAAAAGAATTCAATGTGTTACTACATTTGAGAATAATCCAATAACCTTGTCAAGAATATGAAAGAGTAAAACTTCTAGACCAAGTAGGCGTCGAAGCTCCATCGCCACTAAATGCCTTACAGCCATTTCGCTTTGTTTTAGATGAACAGAAATTATCCTGCTGATGTGGTGAAAAATATCCTCGGCTCTAGATAGTCGTCGCTATTTCTTCCTGAACACTATAAACTTTTTCGAGCTGCTGTGGACGTTCTGCCCACTTTAATTGATCTTAATTATGAAATTAGTTGGTTGCTGCAAAAGGTTGGTATATTTTTGTTGAAAAGTTACGACATTTCTTCAAGTTTCTCTTCCGTCGGCTTTTGCTCTTATTTAAAGCTGATGCTGTTGGATTCCACCTAAAATCGAATCGTCGCTTTGTATTCTGAAAGAGTAGAACAAACTACAAACTTCCTGAGAGAGCCATTTCAAAGTACTTTTTAATATATGTCTTATCCGAATTCAATACCAGAAAACTCTATCAAATCTTCCTGTGATCCCTTTTGGCCATCTTGACATAACATGTATTTGAATCCGGTACTTCAAGGTAGTTTAATTTTGTCCAGAATATCTGGTTTCTCATCATTATATAGCATTTGTCAGTATCGTTGCCGAAAAGTATAGCCCACTGATGTCACAAACTGTAAACCTTCTGATATTAGTCTTCGGTCTGTTTTGCTGATAGCTTGAGAAGTGTCGACTAAAAGATTTTGTGTTATCGCTTAGTTCACATTTATTTTATTTCTGAGTTGTACAAGATTTGTTCAAGGTCCTTAATGCATCTCTGGATACAAACTGATTTGTGAGAACAACTAAATGGGTGCAGTCCTCAAAAGTTTAAGAAAGCCTTCCTGAAAACATTTAACGAGATGTAATCGAACTGGAAATAAACGAGTTTTCAGCCCTAATTTGGCAAATGTTGTCCTCTAGATCTTATGTACATCACGAAGAAATCCACTTTCACATGATTTAAATTAAATTTTGTTTGCCCACAATTCGCATTTAAAAGATTTCTGAGTATCATTATCATGCCTATAAATTTATCCATAAACAAATTTGAAGTTAAGAGAGACTTTTTTAGTCATAAGACTTTTCAACTTCTTCGATGTATATTTTCATTGTAACTGATCATCATCATCTGATAAAATTTAACCGGATAACGTTTTCACGTATTTTAATACAAATCTATAATATCGCCTTCAAAATTGGCTCTGGAGACCTTGAGCAAATACAAAATACCGATGCCTAACCTAATTTTCAATAGAGTTGTTATAAACCTCGGTTTGGGTCTAGGCTTGACTGGTTGGCTCCACAATCACGCTTCATTCTTTGTTTCGAAAATTTACTTTACATAAGACCTCTTTAACTCTGTTATGACCAGCTAGTAGTACCATTTCGATTAATTTCGTTCTTATATCTGTCGCATCCGTCTTTGCCGCTTTCTTTGGATTCGCTAAACTATCTGTATGTAAAGATCCAGACCAGCCAGTAGTACCATTTCGATTAATTTCGTTCTATTGTCTGTCGCATCCGTCATTGCCGCTTTCTTTGGATTCGCTAAACTATCTGTATGTAAAGATCCATTAATCTCATAGAGAATTTTCCTCCCAACAACCTAAGAACTATCAGATGAATGTAAGCGAAAAAATAAGGCATGAATGAAAAGAGTTCAAATGTAAATGTAATCAAAATAAACGTTAATCCCCTCAAATCTTAAAAGACAATCTAAATTTCTTACAAAATACCTACCTCTTCTTATCAGATTTCCTTACTACCGGGAAAACAAACAAGGATGGCAAAACTCCATACGGCACAACCTCTCTCTGAATGATTGCTTCGTGAAGGTGCCACGTGATAAAAATACGATTGATGATAACGACAACTCCGGCAAAGGAAGCTACTGGATGCTGGACGCATCGGCCAATGATATGTTCGAACAAGGCAACTATCGGCGTCGACGTACGCGACGGCAAAGGCATTGTATTAGAAGTTCTAGCGGCTCCGAGGATAACTACCAAGTGAGTTGAATTTTCTCTTAATATAAATATTAAATATTAACTAACTGATCTTAACAGCTGGAAAACCATCAAGCTTTCGAAAACACTATGGATGACCCTTCCGCTGCATCACAAACCGATCTCAACACATTCTGCAACAAACACGCCGCACCAATGGGTTTAAATTACTCTGATCGCATTACCGAGTTGCATCGCCAGTATTTGGCTTCGATTGCGCCATTCAACATACTCTTTCGAAATGAACCGCCAGCACAGCCGAACAACGCCACCAGCACCGCCGGCACAACAACGCATCTTAGTGCACAGCGCGAGCTGGTCTTACCACATGTGGGCACAATGGTGCCTCTACTAAGCGCAAATCAAGACGGTAGCCAGACTTCATTTCGTGAGATGGACAGCTTCGATCTCTCCGGTGGTGCCTACTCCAACAGCAACAGTTCGGTGGATAGCACGCGACAAGCAAACTCCTTTTCACCCAGCGCCTTCACACCCATCACACCAGCTCGTAGCACGCAGCCGTTACCACCGCTGACGCAGCCTCAGCTGCAGTCGCAACCAAAAGCACTCACATCCGCTTTCACCATCGAGAATATTATTAAGAAAGACTGAAGGGTGGACAACTCGACGGCACCAAATACGCGGTATACTCACAAACTTATCTTAACTTAGAATTTACTTGGAATAGTCAAGATCATAACTACCACGAGATTATGTGATATCATATCAATAAAATAGAATAAAGTAATATAACTATAAACATCCATATCCGTAGGACCCATAGTGGAGTCTCATAAATTGCGAGTTTGGTTCGATAAGCACTGAGCCTACAAAAGAAATACGAAGTCTTTGAAAACATTTCCTCAACATAGTCTCCTTTTAGCTTTCTTCACTTGAGCCAGCGAAGCTCCAACTGCTTTAAAGGGCACACCTAGTGTGACAGCCTAAAGAAAAGAAACTATTGGGAATTAAAAAACATTAGCGTATCAGTGTTTAAAAGTTTAAGGGGTATATTTTAAGACTACACGGTAAAAAATAAATAGTATTTCACAATATGTCAAAAATAAAAACTTAATGTTTAAAATATAGTACTGAGAAATTTTCAGAAGGTCTGCAAGATAGGCTTCTTGACTAACTTCTACTCAAAATTATGCCCGACGAAGTGTGCCCTGCTGCATTGTTTTGGTGGAATATGAAGGAAGAGCACTTTTGTCTATAAATTGCATCGTTTTTTCTTCCAAATCTGCTTAATAGTGTCATTTGACCGGTTTGTCTTTCTCTAAGTAGTCGATTCACACCTTGTGAGTCCAAAAAAACGACCGTTTTTACCCCGCCGTACCAAATAAAAATGTAGTACTCCGATGTGCTGGTCTGATCGAGTGGTGAAGCCTGACTCATAGCACTTACAGCAAAGTTTATTGTTCGAATGAGTCCATCCCTGTTGGACTCAAATATCGGTTATCAAAAACTAAATATCGGTTATCTAAACTTTATTTTGGTTGGATAGATATTGTCATTGACGTCATCTAACAGGATTTTCATAAAACAAGCTGTTTCGATGTTGCCAAAACAGACGAAAAGGAATATTAGGCTTTGAAAAGGGAACTCATTCCATGTTATATGTTGGGTATAAGTATTTGAGGCAAGCCAGAAGAAGTAGGAGTTCAGAGCTCAATATTACCAGGGTCACTCTGGATTTACGAAACAACTCCAGCTCTTCATCTACCATGGGTGTTGACTTATTCAACGCCATTCTCTGATGGTAAGTTTAAAGAAGTGCGAATTGCTTCTATATAAATGGCATTTTCACATGTTCCTATCAAACGAGTTCGAAGTCTGACCCATAAGTTGTCGTGCGTCGTCGGAGTGTTTTATGAGTGTCTTCTTGTTGTTCCTGAGCAACTCTCAAAGGTCACACCAAATATTTTGTAGTCATTGGCTGTAAAATTTTGCGAGTCCCACACAAAAATATTAAGATTTTGTCATTTTGTACTAAAGTAATTCCGAGATATGGTGCCGAGTTTGTCATGATTGTCCTCTGCTTGAGAAATATGTATATACTTCGTGTCTTATTTCACAAACTTATCCTAATGCACGTATAGTGATAATCAGCGATCTCATCTTATGAGGTAAATTGCTACTTGTTTAGGTATATGTAGAAGGTATCCTGTCAGGCTGCTACCGAGTTTACCTTATCCGAGTGTCGGGTACAAAGCTACTGAACTGACTAACGTTGTGCTCACTCCGTAGTAACCTCTAGGATGGTAAGCCCGGAAACCTTTTCTGCGATGGATTCCCACATCATAACGTAGCTGTTTGGAGAGAAGGAGAGAATGGAGATCCAAAGCTGTTACTGGGAGGTTATAACCTCTTAGATCTTCGTACATCCTAGGCTCTTGTTTACATATGCATATACGAGTAGGGAATAGGAAGATCCTGAGATTTAGAACTGTGCTGGGGATATGTGGATCCGTTTGCAAGATGGGAGGGTACAGTACACCTCAAACTGCAGTGCAAATCTCACTTTAAACTTAGAAGGAATTGTCGATTTATTTGGTCAACATGCGACGTGAATTGACGGAAGAAAAACAGGAAAATATTGCAAATCAGGAAATGGAAAAGGACCTACATTTGTTGGTGACCACGAGCCGATACTCAATGAACAGTCTGACTTCGGAGATGATAATGTTCAGCTCATTTGAGAACCACATTTCGAAGAATATATCCACGGGGAGGCCACTGTAGTTATAGCCCTGAAAATTCAAAGTTTTGGTCAAAAAGCGATGCCTTCATATGCTTTGAAGGAATTGCTCTTGAGACAAATAAGAAAGCTAAAGGCGATTATGCCCCCAAAAGTTCGAAAAAACTCGAAAACTATGATATTGGCGCCTATTCGTTATGCATGTTCATCATTCCAAGCGATTTTGACGTTGCCATTCGTCCTAACTCTCCTCTTCCCAGCAGTGAAGACACTTAAGGCCTTGCTACTCCTCACCTTCACGCACCAGCATGACTTCCGAAAGGTGCACAACAGCAACACAGCACTTAACTACATAAAGAGAGAATTCCAATCACTTCATACGCTGATAACACTCTCCCCCACTAAAACCACAGCGACCATATT
This sequence comes from Bactrocera tryoni, assembly GCF_016617805.1. Taxonomy (NCBI): domain Eukaryota; kingdom Metazoa; phylum Arthropoda; class Insecta; order Diptera; family Tephritidae; genus Bactrocera; species Bactrocera tryoni. The sequence continues at coordinate 17,860,656 of NC_052503.1, read as the reverse complement.
CACTGACTGGACGAAGGAGTACGGACTTCACCTTAATATTGAAGTGGATGGCATTAAAATTTCGTCTGTCAATTAACACAAGATTTTAGGTGTGATACTCGACAGCCTGTGCTCCTTCACTCGCGATTATTTCCAAAGAATAAAGCAAAATCCTCAAGTCAAGACAAGAGAGAGAGGCGAGAGAGAACATCGGGATCATTCCACTAAGTACCCTTTTTGACGTGTGCAGCGAACTTAGTTTTCTCCTAAGACACCATCTTTGGTATGAGACCCGATTTCTACATAAAAAACCCTATTCATTTGGCTTATGCGAGCACGTGTGGATATGGTCCGAATGTTTCTAAATAGACGGGTCAGGTGGCCTTTCCTAAAAGAATTTCTTGAAACGACTAAACTTCCCTAAAATTATTGCAATAAAAGAAAGGTTTCACTTTCACTCAGTACTTTATTTTTTGTAACAATAAAATTAATCCCTAATTATCTATCATGAGAACGGGACTTTTCGTACCATATTTTGTGTAGTGAATTACAGAATTACAAATTATTTATGTTTTATTCAACATTTATAAATACAAACTCAATTCACAAAATTGATCTTTTTATATTTATTCAGGTTTCTTTACATTTTTAGCTGGGGCAGCCTTTTGCGATGCAAGCACGGCAGACGCACGGCGGAGAGCAGCCTGAAAACAAAAATAGAACAGTTTAGAAGATGGCCGCATATATATCATATAACACAATTTTAATGTTTTCAATCAGATTGGTTTCTCAACATAATCATTCTGCGATCTTGGTGTGTAGCAAAAAAAAAATAAGGTATCATCATAATAAACTATTTTACGTTAGACATATTGTCTCGAACCTACCTGTGTCAAGTCCTTGCGGTATTTAGCACCGGTCAAAAGGTTCCTCAGTTTCTTCAATGATCGTCTGGGACCTGACTTGAATGAAACACGTACTGTGTTCTTAGCGGGGCGTTGAGCATATTTGCCTTTCTTCAAAACGACCGAGAATCCCTTCTTGTCGGCAGCCGGTACAACACCAACGGTTTTCTTGTGTACCAAGCCGCTGTAGCGGAAGGAGCTCACATTGGTCAAATTGTTGGCCTCCTAATAAGGGAAAATAAAATTTTAGTGATATTTCAAACAAATATTAGCTTTGATTAACAAAACGATATCAGTTTGGTTATGTTCCTATCATTTCGTATTCAAATATCATTGTGAATTCAAATAACATCACTTAATTTAATAATGCTAAACTAAATGGTAGGCTTAATTAGCTACTTACAGTGCTGAAAGGTTTCTTCACATCACGCTTCTTCAAGAGGAAAGAGTTGTTGTTGCGGATGATCAACCAGTTAAGATGAGGCGATGTGGTGGCCATCTCGAGTCTGAAAACACAAATGTTAAATAAATTATTTGTTGAACTGCTAAATACCGATATAAATAGGTTAATTATTAGTTTGCTATCAGTCTTGGGTGATGAATTATAGTCTTCAAGAACTCTTCTGTTAATTCGATCATCATTGAAATTAATTATAACACCAGTTGACACGGGAACCCAACCCACATTTTGCGTCAAACACGTGCGATTATTTATTGTAAAAGCCAATTACCAATGATTAGGAAGTTGCTGTCCATATTGCACCACACACAGGAATATCCAGTATAGGTTATTACACTTTTTGCTACATCTTCCACGTGCCAACTGATGTACTCGCCGAAACTTTATAAATGCTCACCTTTTTCTGTTGACAACGATGACGAAAAGAACCAGGAAACGCCATTTCAATAATGAAGTCAGTTGCCGTTGGCAGATTGTCAAATAGGCATTTAGGAAATGTTAGGAAAGTGCTGAATACACACACCCCATAACAGGGTGATACATAAAAAAAAGTATTATAAGAAAATTTATTTTAGTGCATCTAACTAAACAAATGTTTTATATTGGAATATTTTAGAATAAATCTTCACAATGTTAATATTGCATGATCAGGAAAGTATAGTTATAAAATATATCATTTGTTTCCTTTCAGCCCAATTGTTTTTTAGCATTATTTGGGTAATTATGCATACCACCTTTCACTCGGTTTACTCTCTCCAATTGGAAACGTAATTTATTACACATTTAATTAGATGTTTTATACAGATTGACTTCTCTTAAAGTTATATATAATTATTTAGTTTATAAAAACGTCTGCCCTTCTTGAATTCTGTTATTAATAGCACAATTATTTCTTTATAAATTCAAGAAAGAAAAACAATCGATAACAATATCGATACTCTCTCATCTCAATAAGTTTCGCGGGAATCCAGTGAATAATTATAATGTATTTGATTTACAAAAGAAGTTAATTTAAATTTAAATATTCGGAAACCTTTAAAAACATGTCTATCTGTCAAATTAAGGAAATTACTGGCGACTTGTTTTGCGCGAATGAGAAATATTCAATGGCGCATTGTGTAGCAGCCGATATGAGACTTGGCAAAGGAATTGCTGTAAAATTTAGGTGAGTAGCAGTTAATTTATTAACGTATGACTGAATGAAAAGCTCTCTAATTATATTGCAAACTTTTTAGAAATAAATTCGGTCAAATACCCAAACTAAAGCAGCAAAATGTCAAGCCAGGCGGCGTAGCAATTTTGCAAGACAAGTCGCGCTTCATTTATTATTTGGTGACCAAACAGAGTAGTTGGGGTAAACCTACCTATCAAACACTACACGATTCACTGTACGCAATGAAAATACATATGGTAAGTAATAAAGAAGGAAATATAAATTTTGTTGGAGTAGCTGGTTTTAAACGCATACATTATTTATGTTCAATTTAATGACAATTAAATACACAAATCCTTTTTGCTGTTATAACTGCATATTTTTATTAATTTATTGTCTATTGTTTATAAATATCTCGACAGCTCAAAAATGAGATTTATAAATTGGCCATACCGCGTATTGGCTGTGGTCTCGATGGTTTGGTTTGGCAAAAAGTTAAGGATTCGTTGCAAGAAGTCTTCAAGGATACGCCGATTGAAATACTTGTTTATAATTATGTGCCATAAAGTGTTAAGTACAAATATTAATATAACTTATTTATTATAATAAACAATAAGATTTTTAGATGTTATTTACTGATGTTTTGTTAATTTAAGCTCCCCTTTGTGTTTCATGTTTTACGCTTTACTATATTTATTAACAAATCTTACAACTTACCTTTTTCTATTCTTATATGCAGAAATAAAAAGGCATTTGTTATAACTTTTTTATTATTTATTTTTTAACAATTATCAAGTCTCATCTAGTAGAAATACCTGCAATGCTCAGCATTAAGTGATATTTTTATTTGTTTTAACAATATAACAAACTTGGCTTAATAGCATTATTTCGGCACAAAATTGTACACAACAATTTCCAGTTCTTCACTGTCGAACACCTTACACAATTCAGCGCTCACTTTGTCCCATTCAAGGCCATCGATGCCGCAGCCAATGCGCGGTATAGCCAACTTGTGCACCTTATTCTTGCGCTGTTGTATAAAAAAAAAGAAATTTAGAAAAATATTATAGTCCCCAATATAATAAACTCTTTCAGCTGCTTACCATATGCTCACGCATGGCCACAAGCGATGCGCGTAAGCTATCATAGGTGGGACTGCCCCAACTTTGTGGCTTGGTTACCAGATAGTAAATGTAACGTTCTTTATCTTGCAACACTGCAACGCCGCCGGATTGTACACCCTGTGCCCGTAACTGGTCCACTTGTCCGTAGATTTGTTTGAACTTCACCGCAATGCCGGCGCCCATGGCAAAGTCCGCGCCTACGCAATGCGCCAGCGAGTGTGTTTCGGGTGCGCTGAAAAGGTCACCCTCAACCTCAGTCAATTTGAATTTCGAATCTGCAGACATGTTTTGGCGTAGTTGTTGTGCGGTAGTGATGTGAAATGGTGCTTGGCTGAAAGTTGTGCTTGGCGCTGGAATTTGTGAAAATGAGTCAATGAGTTGTGTAAAAGATGTGCAGATTTTTTGTTAAACACAATTTTTTTTATAAGGAAAAAAGAAAATACGTTTTCTTGGAATGCTTTTAGTTATCAAAGAGTTTTATTTATTACTTTGAACAACAGTGTAGTTAGCAAAAATGTTAAATTACACTTTTTGTTAAAAATTAGATTTCGTATGTGTGCATATGTGCGTGTGTTTGACATCGTTTGTTTACATTTGGAATTGTGACAATTTTATTTTTTCTTGTCATAATTTGAGTTACATATGATTCCTCATTTTTAATGCATATAAACATACTTAAAAACTAAGAAAACATCGGTTTGCGAAAATAATTTGGATTTTTGAGAGATTTTTTATACAGTTTAAATGTTGTAAAAAATAATATAAATTTGGTTTAAATGTCTTAAAAAATCGATAAAAATTTTAAATAATATATTAAAGAATTTAAAATAATATAAAACATGTTTTAAAAATATTAGTCTTAAATTAAAAATTTTAGAAAAATAATATATGTATGTGGAATGAAAGCATATATTGCCTAAAAATAATTTAGAAAACTCGAAAAAGTAATAAATGTGCAATGAAAACACATATTGCCTAAAAATACTTTTCTGTGCCAATTTTTATTGTTTAACCACACTCTGAATGATATTTTAATGCCAAATAAATAACATTCGTTTTTTTCAACACAAATACACTTTACTCTGCTCCAACGCTATTTTTTCCAACAAATAAAAACACTTTCAATGTTTGTCCTTCTGGAACACCGCTTTCAGTGTAAATAATAAACTTAAAATTAAGGTTATAAATATGTGGTGTATGAGTAAAATATTATTAAATTAACTGTGTCTCTGTGTGTTTATATGTGGGCGTAAAAAAAAAACACATTTCACATTTTAACTTAAAATCTTCGCCTGCATCAACTGCCACTTCATTCAAGGAAAGTCTCGTGAAAGCGACATGCGATTAACCATGGACTCCAAAGTGCGCGAGCGTGAGCGTGAATCACGTGAGCGTCTGCGTACTACCTCTGGTGGATCATAGACGTATGCAATGATTTCCACGGCATTATTGCAAAATACGAATTCCACAATGTTCTTAACACGCAACCAACTCAAGCGATCGATGTCGCCACCGAATCTGTGTATAGCCAGCTTGGTCACATTGTTTTGCTCCTAGTTTGCAAAAGAAGAAATGCAAATTAGTAATATCACAAAAAAATAATTTCAATTTGTTTTTGTTGTGCTGAAACTTTACCACATGTTCGCGCATTGCCATCAGCGCATAGTAAAGCGCCGGATAAGTGCACTTCTCATGACTACGTTCCTTGGTTATTAAATTGTAGATATAACGGTTGTTATCCTTCAACACCGCCACATTGCCAACATGTTTATTTTGTTTTTGTAACTCATTGATCTGTCCAAATTTGCATTTGAAGTGCAAGCCTATGCCGCTGGACATAGCAAAGTCGGCGCTGGTCGAGTGCACCAGCGAGAAGTCCTGCGGCGCGCTTAAGATGTTGCCCTTCTCTTCGACAATTTGACATTTTGGCGGTATTGTCTTGTTTGTATTTAAAATAATAATTATTGAGTATTAAATTTCAGTGTCAGCGGCTTCAACTTACCACCGTTTGATTGTAGCTACAGACCAGTATTTCCACGTTGGTCTCTCTGGCGAATACTGTGCGTATTAACTGCTTGACACGTCGCCACTCCAAGCCGTCTGTGCCACAGCAAATGCGCGGCATGGCGATTTTTGTGATCTCGTGTATGCGCTTTGGGAAAAAATCGGGGGTTCAAGTTCAAAAGCTTAGAATTTTTTTAATGAAATTTGATATACATATATGCGTCATTTCCTGAGTGTCTTATTGTAGTTGAAATGTGTTAGTATTGTGTTTAATCCACTTAGCGGTAAGCCACGGCACGTTTTGCTGGAGTTGGTGGCATTATTTACACTCTTACTTTCTATTACGCATGTCGGTAATGATCGCATATTTCTATATGCATATACATACATATGTATGTAAGTGCTATGCAAAAAATGTTCTGTTTAGTGATCGGTTAGGCATCTTTATAGTATATTTTCTATACTGAAAGGATAAAATCACTTTCTACCGAACTCAGATACTCTTCTGAGTCTAAAAAAACAGCAATCTTGTTAGAAAAACAAGAAAAAATAATTTCGGCAGTACCAATGCCCTCCAAAGGAGCATTTCGTATAGCATAAAAGTATAAAAGGACTGTATCTTGATTTTGCTCGGCCGGTTAGTGGTCCGATCTGAACAATTTCTTTGGATTTTGTAGCGCCGCCTCGTATAAATGAGCAGCTTCTTGGGGAGAAAAGGACATATACAAAAACTTAGATCGATATTTCAAAAACTGAGAGAGTAATGCGCATATAAACGGAGACGATAAATTAGCTCAGCTTGGCACGCTGCAAATTTATGCATACCATATGTCGGATCTGCGGGTCTGGAGTTAACTTTTGTCTATACAAGAACCTCTAACTCGGCAACAATCTACAACTATTTGGGGAATCTTTTATGTCCCTTATATTGGGTAGTCGAAAAAGTCTTTTCGTATTTCTAGTCATACTAAGGTGAAGTTTTTTTATATTTATAATGAGCTTTAATGAACCAAATATGTACCATTTTGCTCGACCACTTTTTGCCATTTTTCTGCTAGAGACATTATTCCATCAGTGTAAAACTTTTCTGGTTTCTCGGCGTAAAACTGCGACAAGTAATTTTCGCAGGCTTCTCTTGAAGTCAACTTTACTCCATTAAGGAAGTTCTGCAAAGACCGAAACAAATGGTAGTCCGATGGTGCAAGGTCATGGCTATATGTTGGATGCATCAAAACTTTCAAGCCAAGCTCTCCCAGTTTTTGCCGAGTCGTCAAATATGTGTGTGGTCTAGCGTCGTGCTGATGGAAGACGAAGCCGTTTCTGTTGATCAGTTCTGACCGTGTTTTTTTTCGATTGCTTGCTTGAATTTCATCAGTTGCTGACAGTAAAATGTGGAAGCAATCGTTCGACCAGGCTGGAGCAGCTTACAGTGGCTGACTCCTTTCTAATCCCACCAAATACTCAGCATAACTGTACGAGGCGTCAATCGTGGCTTTGTGATCATTTGTTGTGCTTCACCACGCTTGAACCATGATCTTTTTGGCACAATATTGTCATATTTGATTCACTTTTCGTCTCTGTTACCATTCGCTTCAGAAATGGTTCGATTTCATTTCATTTTAGCAAAGCATCGTAGATGTTATTTCGGTCCATTAAATTTTTTACAGACATTTCATGTGGTACCCAAATATCGAGCTCCTTTTTGCAGCTAGCCTTTCTTAAATGATTCAAAGCCCTTTGACGATAAATGTTAAGTTCCTCAGCGTGTCATGGCTGCTTATGTGACGGTTCTGATCAATATTTTCCATAATTTCATCGACTTTTTCAACGACAGGTCGTCCAGAGCGAGATTTCACCTTTCTGCTCTGCACTCTAGCACTACAGATATACGACGGCAACGACAGCTATTGACAAAATACGATTTTTTTTTTGACTACCCAATAATTTCTTGGCTTCTCTTTACAGGTATGCTGATTTAAATTTATAGTGTATACATCGGAGTTTCATTCTTCAAAATAGAAATTATAACAACAAACAGTAAACCAAAAATGCGTTTTCCCTTTCTCTCGTTCAATGACAATAACAATATTATAGTGTCTACAACGTCAATTATTTAAATCCAGCTTAGAATCGACTAGATGGACTTAAGAGAACTTGGAGAAGTTTACTTGGACTCTTTTGAATTATTATATGTAGTTCTCAAAATACAGTCCTTCTCAAACTTTGTAACAGCTCATGTGCATTTTTTATGTTTGAAAGTGACATCACCACAATGAAGTACCGTAATCTGCGGTTTTTAGTAGGAAGTGTAAATATATAAATATAAAATGGTCATATTTGCTGATAATTTCTGCCAAATACATAACAAAAAATCTTACTTCGCCTGTATTCTACCACTTGTTAATACTATACTAGCTCATTTAATTGCAAATCGCGTTGCTTGAAACCGCTAACCGCTTAAATTTTTGTTTTTATTAGTTTGGTATGTCAAAATTGAGAAATGTGTTATCGAAATCACACAAATTACCATATGTTCGCGCATACAAATCAACGCCGCATGCAATGTGTTGTATGTTGTGGTCTCGTAGACATTTTCCTTCGTCACCAGAAAGTAAATGAAACGCGACTGGTGCTCCATAACGGCGACATTGCCCACGGTTATCGGCTGCTTGCTGAGCTCCTCGAAGTTGCCGAAAATCACGGCAAATTGCCAAGCGAGCGTGCCCTTCATCGTATTCAGATCGGCAGAGACGGCATGGGCCAGCGCGTATGACTCGGGCGCGTACAGGAGATTCGTTTTCATTTCGGTTAATTTGAATTGATGCATTTTTGCGCTTATTTCTTATTGACTCTGTATTCGAAATCACAATTGGTATTTCGGCGTAATTTTTTGGCGACTGTCGATGATTATTGAATGGCAATTATTATTAGTTTTTTATGCGACGACACAATAAAGTTGTGCAAAAAACAACATAAATGTATGAATGAAGTAGCAATCAGTTGCCGCCGGCATAAATCATATCGTTAAATGTGGAAGAAAAAGCAAACAAAATTATCGTAATCAAATGAATCAGTGAAAGAATACGCTTAAATACTTTGGAAAGTTCGTGAGAAAAGAAAAATATATAAATTTGTTTTGTCTAGGCAGTGACCTAAAAGACGATAATTGATAGTGGAATGCGAAAACTTTTGAAAATACGAGCAACAAACTATTTTCTTTTGAAAATGAAAAAATGTTTTGTCATAGTTTGAAAACTTTCGACCTTGAATTCCTCAAAAGGTTGTATTAAATCTTACCGGAAACTAATTATCATTTACCTGGCAATATAGAATCGTTTGAAATGTCTACTAAGATCATTGACCGGAAAGTTTTCGGCGGAAACGCTCAGCAGGCCGCCATATTTCTTCCTGAACCTTATTTTTTCCAAAAACATACGATGTACGAAGTGTCACTCACGAATTCTGATGGTGTTTTAGGATTTTCTTTCATTTTTTGACGTGCCCTTTATATAATATTATATCCGAGTAATAAATATAATAATTTTCTTGAAAACACGCCTGGGGGGTAAATTTTTTATAGGTTATAACTGAAGGAGAAATTCTATAGCTTTTATATATCAGCATTCCTAACACAAATTTTTTTAAATGACAGGTCTTCGGGAAACTTTTGGAAGCCTGATCTGAATTGATAAAGCTTCTATCTATCATTTATACGGAATAAATCCTTTCAACGACCATTGAGTCTACGTAACTGCAGCGGGCCCAGACTTTTCCCTCGAAGAATTGTCTTTATAAAAGAAATTTCTAAAAATATTTGTGTACCGAGTCGATGTATTGTATCAATTGAGCCTGCCTAATCAAATATCCAACAAGCTAAGAATGCATTGAAGAAAAATTTAAATCTTTCCAAACAAATGGATATTGAATCTCTCCAAGATGAATCAGATGAAGATGGCCATAAAATTTAAATCTTTAGAAGCAAATAATATTTTAACATAGAATTATATTTAATGTCTTTGTCGAAACTGATTTTGATTCCATGGTGCTCGCAAAGTATTAAATTTGATCTGAAAACTGTCAAGATGTCATTTTATGAACGAAAATTAGTACCACTTTCTTTGATAGATTAATTAATCGGCAATCCACACCCGTACTAATGAAAGAATAGTTTAAACATTTTAAAATATTTTTGTCTGTGGCTTCGTTCTTCAACGAAGTGCTTGAAAATCGTCGTGTTGATATCAGAGATAGCAGAAGCTTACGACATCTCATGAATCGAATCAACACATTTCGGTTAAGGTTTTTGCTATAAACCTTATGAATGCTAGACTTGAACCAAAAAATGGTTGGTTGAACAGACTTGAGTAGAGGTCGCAAAAGAGATGCTTGAGAACATAGCTGCGAACCCTACATTCATCAAATTCATCACTACTGGTGACGAGATGTGGGTTTATGAATATGATATCGAAACTTTCCAACTCTAACTAATTACGCTCTAAAAATTAGCCGAAACTGAAAGAACCGCGTCAAAGTCGGACACAAATCAAGGTAATGCTGATCGTTTTCTTTGCTTACCACAGTGTGGTCCCCTTATTCGTTCCACAAGCTCGAAAGATCAATAAGGTATAGTATTTGGCAGTTTTGTGGCATTTATGTGAAGTATCGACGCGATTTGGGGGCGAAATCTTCATAGATTTTTCGTATTATACATGACTATAACCGACTTTTTGGACAAACACGAAATGAGAGTCACAGGGGTTTATAACTAGTGTTTGTAAAGTTGGATAAGACATTGGCATGCTTGTATTGGCATATTTTGCAGGCGAATTTAAAGATGAATTATAAATACGAACTTTTTTATCAGTCCGGGTCAAATCTGATCATATGGTATAACAACTATGTCACTTCTGTGCATGTGAAAGCCTTTCATATTTTATATTTTTTCAAAGAAAAATTATTACAACTACCATCCATCTTTTTTCTAGTCACTACCTAGGTACATATGTACATATATAATTTATATATTTTTCCGCTAATAATAAGTCAAACGGTTGTAATTTTCTACTTACGTGCCCAGTGAACGCCACAAAGGTTTTTGGAACTCTTTTTAATTTGTTATTATTTTTATTTTATTTTTTTTTTAAATATAATTATTTGTAGTTTTGCAATCGGTCCGCAAACGCTGAAAATGTTGTAGCAACTTTTTCTTTAAAATAACACCAGTGACACTTTAATTGTTTTATTGTTATTATTAAATATATGGTTGGTTGAACAGTTGATTATTCGGTTGGGTTGGTTAATTGGTGCCTTTCCGGCTGCTACGCTTGCGTTATCTGTTATGCTCGGTGCTGTTGCTGTTGCTGTTGCTGTTGCTACTACCGTGCTAGTTGATTTAGTACTGACAACACCGAAATACCAATGGAAATGACAAACTAAATACCAGCAACAAACACACGCATACATACATATACATACATACATACATACCACAGTATACTTTTACCAACGAGAAACGACCATCGCACCGAATGCATGACTAGAATACACGCTCAAGACACTCATCAGCGCATATAGATATGTAAATATATACATATGTATGTATGCTTGTATGTATGTATGTACTTGTATACAATATATCAGTGGCTCATTGAGTTGGATGACGAAGCCGGCCGGCTGGTCGTCAGACTTGGGCGCCACCATTGGTGCCGCTGGAAGTGCAGAAGTAAGAGGAAGTGCATACATATATACATACACGTACAAATTTACAGCTGGTTGCGAGTGCGTACTGTGTTTTTGTATTTTTTGGAGGCCTCTTCAATTCTACAATCTCTATAATTGAGCTTGAAGCTTTCCATTTGTGTTGATCTGCTTTGCTTGAAAATGCTTGAAAAAATATGCAGTCAATGTCAGCAAAGAAAAACATTTGTGAGAAAGAATTGAAGAATCTACAAAATATGCACAAGCACACTTATAGACATACATGTATACATATGTATATATACATACATATGTAAATAATATCTACTTTTGTGAATGAAGGTAATTACTTACAAGCATATTAATCACTTTAAATTGTTTAGTCGCTCAACAGTTAACGGTTATATCGATTTGTGTGGCATGAATGCGTGTTTATCTGGTGTTTATGGGTTCTAAAAGATAATTGATTATGAAAAGCTACAAATTTTGTTTTGTAAACTTAACCAAGGGAGCTATCATGTGGTGAGAAAGGTAATTAATTGCAACAAATGAGTTTTTTTTAAATGTATTTCTTCGTCTGTTTCAAGTACAAAAAGTTAGTAAATTACTTTTAGATCGCCTTAAAATAAAATGTTTGTGTATGTGTATATATGTATGTATGTAAATATTTGGCAGACTTTCTTTTTGTACGGGTCGATGTCATTCTTCGTGTAATTAGACCTTTTCCAAGTTATTAGTCATTTTCAAAATGTTTATAAACTTTTATAACGAGATTTTCAAACGTCAAGAAATTCGTATTTGTTATGATAGTTATCGTTAAGTTAAATCTATGTCGTGCCCCTCTAAGAAATCCCGATTGACCCCAAAGTTTTTCCAATCATCGAAACAGTTGTTAAAGTCAATTTCCGGTTTAGCCTTCAATGCGCGTAGCGATTCAAGATTATTGTCTTCAATTGAGTCAAGAGGATTTCCACGGAGCGGTCGTTTCGAGTTTGCTGAATACCTAGAAGATACAAGGAGCTGAATCAGGCAAATACAGTGGTTGCGACACCTTATTGGTTAAAATCTCGAGAAGAACTCACGAAGAATCAATGCAGTATGCATTATCGCAGTGCCGGTCGGAAGGAATTCGGAGTGCTCCACACCTCCATAAACGAAGAAAACTGTCAACATAACCGTTATTGTCGACCTGTTTCTTTGGTGGTTTTTTCGACTTCGGCTCACCTTTGCCACAATATTCCGCCGATTGATCGTCTGTTTCCGGGTCGTAAGCATAGATCAAAGACTCATCGGTAGTAATAATACGTCTCATGATAGCCTGTTAGTCGGAAAGCATTGTTGTTGATTGTTGATTCCACCAAATTGACTGAGCATCATGGAAATTAGTTTGTCCTAGTTTCCCATATGATTTTCTGCGTTTAGGGTTGTCGTAATTATCACCAGCATTAACACCACTGTTAATGTCGATTCTGGAGCACCAATTACAGGATTTTATCTGGCCAACAAGTGCTACTTCGTTGACTGTCCTGGGAATTGAAAAGTAAAGTCCTCTCTCGACGAACAAAAGCTAAACTCTATAAGTCGCTCATAATTCCCGTCCTGCTGTGTGGTGCAGAGGATTGGGCGATGACAACAACCGATGAGTCGACGTTACGAGTTTTCGAGAGAAAAATTTTGCGAAAGATTTATGGTCCTTTGCGCATTGGCCGGGGGAAGCAGAGGAAGAGGAAGACCTCCACTCTGTTGGAGCATTTATTTTTGAAAAAATATACAATACATATTAATCATAGTATTGCCTATATGTTGCTATAAAATTTTCCCATCTCTCTCGCAATTTGTGTATAGTATTCCAAAAAAAGACACGCCGGTTTAGTGGCCAAGAATGAATCATTCTCATTTTTGAATACCTGTTCCGATATGAATCATAATCCAAGGATGGAAAAAATGGTAGTCAGAAGGGGCCATATGATTTTCTGCGTTTAGGGTTGTCGTAATGGATCTATCTATCTACGACTTATTTTTGTCTTTTTGTAGCGTTCAAGCAGTATTTCTGACAAACGAGATCGGCATCAGTTTACACATATATGTGGGGAAGTTTATTACCAGTTCTTTCTAAATAAATATTAATTTAACAAAAAAACTCTAAATGCCTTAAAATAAGTGATTTCCAAATATGTATATATATTTTGTTGATTTATTCGACTGTTTTTAATATTACTTGTATTTTAGTGATACACCAATTTAAATAGTCCATGGTAATTTTTTAATTTAACTGTTTTTCTAAAAGTGAAAGGATCTAGTTTGTCGCTTAAGTCTTTTGTTTTGACTGCTGCCTGCCTTTTTCCTTAGCGCCGCGATGTAGGCAACTTCTAATAAAGCTCCATTTTTGCGTTACCACGACAATAGTTGGAATCGTTTTCTCTGCTTAAATGTAAGCAGAGCATTCGAAATTTAACCCCCCCCAAAACTAATAAACAATTTGTTTATAACTCACTTTGTTACCAAGATTTTTATACCCTGAACAGGGTACATTAAGTTTGTCACGAAGTTTGTAACACCCAGAAGGAAGCGTCGGAGACCCCATATATATAAATGATCAGTACTATGTTGAGCTGAGTCGATTTAGCCATGTCGGTCTGTCTGTATATATATGTACGAACTAGTCCCTCAGTTTTTAAGATATCGTTTTGAAATTTTGCAAACGTCATTTTCTCTTCAAGAAGCTACTCATTTGTCGGAACTGCCGATATCGGACCACTATAACATATAGCTGCCATACAAACTAAACGATCGCAATCAAATTCTTGTATGGAAAACTTTTGCATTTGACAAATTATATTCACGAAATTTGGCATGGATTACTGCTTAAGGTAACAATATAATCTCCAAAAAAATTGTTCAGAACGAATTACTATAGCATATAGCTTCCATACAAACTGTACACATAGACATTACTAAGAGAAATGCACCTGTGAAGGGTATTTAGCTTCGGTGCAACCGAAGTTAACGTTTTTTCTTGTTTTTGAATTTAACTACTTTTCTAAACGAGAAAGGATCTAGTTTGTCGCTTAAATCTTTTGTTTTGACTGGTGCCTTTTCCTTAGCGCCGCGATGTAGGCAACTTCTAATAAAGTTCTATTTTTGCGCTACCACAACAAGGTTTTGAATAATTTTCTCAGCTTAAATGTAAGCAGAGCGTTTGAAACTAAACCCCCAACAATTTTCAGTTGTTTATAACTCGCTTTGTTACCAAGATTTTTTTTAATGATTTCGTAAAGCTATACTCAACGTTCGAAGTAGGCTTAGAGAAGAATTGCTCCTGATAAAGGTCTATTGGTTCAAGTGCTTTGACACCGCTAGTCAACTAGTGTTTATGCCGATTAACCAGAATCAAATAAAGTTGGCTAATTTGGAAAATATACAGGTAATGTTAAACCCCATGTATTGCTTGGGATGGCCATATGCCTGAAATTCTGTTCGAAATCGGAATCCCTTTACATACGTAGATAATTTTTGAACTAGTAACTTCAAAGTATTGTCTATTTCAGTCATCTTTCTATATTAATCTCTGTTTTATTTGATATAACACTCTATACTTCCTCAAAAGACACCCTTTAGCTACTCCCTACTATTCTAATCTATATACACTATACATACTTACATTAATTACCTAGGCCTGTGTCTACATTTCTTTACATACACACACATACACTACATTTTTTAACAACAAAAGCAGATAAGATTAAACAATAAGTATATAACCATCTGCACACCCAATTAATCATCATTGTAATGTATTTAACTGTCTTTTTTGACGAAACTAAATTTTTCCGTTGCTAGAATTTTTTATTTGTTTTTTTTTTTCTTATTTTAGAAATGCGATCAGTAGGTACTTATACGGTAAATTCTAGCAATGATTATTATGGTCATTCATGTTTTGTTTTTAGTTTTTTCTCTTACGAGTTTTGATTTCTGAAATAGTTTACCCAAAGCATACAAACATACATGTATGAGCATAACGAGTGTGTGCTCAATGAGAAGATGTCGCTTGAACAGTTTGATTTGTTTGTTGTTTACAAACACTCACACGCATTGATTCGCTGTGTCGTATTTGAAATTTTATTCTTAGGCTGATGATCTAAGTTACCGTTAAAGACTAGCCAGTTGATAGGCAATTTGAGACGCCAAAGCAAGCGACCAGCGACCAAACCAAAACAACCGGAATTCACTGCAATTCATAATCACCTAAAATCTCTCGTTTTCTTTAAAATATTGCATTTATTTTTGTTGTTTTTGTTCTTCACTGTATTTCTTCACTTGCAAATTAACTTGTTAATCACGCTTTTAAAGTTAGATAAAACGAAAAGTACGGAAGACTTGAAATGTTCTGCCAACTGCCGCGGTCCTAGTGTTCAATCGGATTCAACAAGTGTCGCGTAACTTGTTCCACTAACTAACAATAAGGTGCTGCACAGCCGACAGCCGAGATGATTAGTGAATAGACACTGGGTGCCCTCTCTTGAATTCTCATACCTATGTGGATAGTATTCTAGTTGCAATTCACAATAGTAAAGTTTAATTTTGGCATTTCAGAATTATATTTTCAACCACTCTAATAATAACTATTACTATTACATTAAACATTTCAATAACTTTATAACTGATATTTATTTTAAAAAAAGTAAAAATTCAAGCATTAAACTATCTAATTGAATTTGTGGTGATAAACTTGACACCAGAGCTGACATAAAAGCGCTTTAGGGCTCATCAAGGACTTCCACTGTTGCAGTGATTCCAGCCTGTATGAAACCTAAACAACTTTTTCTCTCGAGAAGATAGTGCCAGTACAATGACCCACAGACAAAAAAAGATTGACAAAGGGTGAGTTGTTTTAAAAAAAACTTTGTTATTACCCAAACTTGTGGTTGTTTATGGGGTTATATGCACTTGTAATTTTGAAAAAATCAAATTTTTTTAACATATTTTGAATGTATATATATTCGAAAATATTGTCTGTAAATATCAAAGTAATCCAGTAAATAGTTTCGGAGTAATGAGCGTATTTGTAAAGACGTTCTCGAGCGTTTGAAAGTAGGCGGAACCGTAATTCGGAGTTGCTGCGCTTTTAATGCGTTTTTCTCGAAACTATGTTTTCAAAATCGGTGAGGAACCGATTGAGTTGAAATTTTCACAGGATCTTCTTGGATACTTTTGCCAGGTAATGATCGAAGGAATGAAGTTCTGATAAAAATTTCGATTTTTTAAGTCACTTTAAATTGTAAATTTTCGTGAAAAGAAAGATTTTTTTGTTGGGAAGCCGCCATTTTATCTGAAATCAAAATTTTGACAATTTCTTCGATCATTAGCCGTACTAATCTATCCTAACAGTAATCCTTTTGGTATTTTTATTTCAGATAATTTGGATCAGAGATATCTTCCTCACCGCCAAACACTTTTTAGAGGACTTTCAAGAGGTCTTCTACAGGAACGACTGAACCTAATATTTGTATTAATAAAATATGAATTCTTAGAATACGTTAAATTTTTGTGAAATTAAAAAAAATCTATTTTTCTCTAAACAGCATTTTTCATTTTCGCCGTGTAAAATCGAGCATATCTCGAAAAATTGTTAATTTTTTATATGAAAAATATTTTCTGTGTATTTCTAAAATGCACATAAATATAGCATGAAATTTTTAAAACAATTGAAGGAGTTTGTTTTTTTTTTATTTCCTAAAATCGCCGTATTAGGTACAATAGGGGATCACCTTAACAAAAAAATTATTACCTGACTCCTTATATTCCTTACCACACTATTTTAATTGTAATATGAATGAAAAATGCTGGGAGCAGGGTTCAAGGACAACTGAATAAAATTGAAATAACTTTTTAAATCAATTAGTGATAATAGTAACTAAAGTGGTATTAATATAAAGCAAAAAATCTTCAGAAGTTATATTTTAAGTACAAAATATTATAAAATGGTTAATATTATTGAATACCTATGAACGAAAAAATTATATTTAGACGAATTATACAAAGCATTATATATTCCATTAACACACAATTAGTTATAAAATACATATTTGGTGATTTTTGTGCAAAATTTTGGTACCTTTTATAGTATAACAGTTGGCAACACTATTTAACAGCCTCTCTTAGCTGTGCTCTCCACTCTAATGTGAATGTGCGCACAGAATTTGATGTTCAAAACAATGATACACGAATCACGAACAAGTTTACGCATAAGGCGATAACACGAAATTAGCGCCAAAACAAAAAGTGAATATAGTTAATTTTATTATTGTCTCGCTTTTGCGGCAACAAATACATATTGATGTATGTAGCGCTTTCGTGTGTGATTTTGTGGTTCGTAGGGCTGTTAATTGGCAAATGTTGCAAAATGTCAACTACATTGCATAAGTACAGGTATAACGGAAGAGAGGCAGAGGCGGAAGCGCCCCCATTAGTCTACTTCTACAACTAAAGACTTATGTATGGGCACAAAGAACCAGTTCAAGTGGGGTTGGGTAAAAGCTGCCTTTATTATTTATTAGCGTGGGGTTAGATAATAATTAATGCACATATGTACAAGCATTTCAATGCCCTAAAAGGGTGCTAAGTAAAACGTATTACAAATATAGTATGTTTCTGGGTACTTACGCAAAATTAGTAGTTTGTGTGGATGTCGGCTCTTGCCTAACGATGCTGAATTGTCAGACAGATGTGCTGCTGTGCTTAAGTGAGGCTTATAAAAAGTTTTGCAAACAATAGAATATTTATTTAATAAAGCAAAATTACACCTTCCAAACATTTACTTTTAATTATTGCACAATTATCTATTATTAAACGCCAAAATTCCTTAATTGCACTTATTGTCAGCGAATTTGTCGGTAGTTGGCGTTCCTGTGTCGCCCACTTACGCGAAAACACGAAGGTGAACCGCAAACGTAAAGAACAACAACTCAGACCCGCTAATTCGCGTTTTTATTATATATAATATTTATTATATATTTATTTTCACGACTCCGCGCCGAGCAGCTCTTTCGATACGTTTCGCAGTCAATTGCGGATTAACTCGGTTGTAATTAAAAATTTACTACCGAACTGTCTAAGCGGAAAGCAAATTAGAGTAAAGCGACGCGTTATGTTTTTTATGGTGTCAGAATTTTATATTATTTTGCTTTGAACATAAATATGTATATTTTGTGTGTGTGTGTTCGTGAGAAGTTCGCCGTAAAATGAGAATTGACGTCTATGTTGTTTCTTATCGCAAAGTGGCTTTGCCAACAAGCATGTGCGCCAAAGCTGTACAGTGGTGGCAAATAGAGTTAGCTTTGTTGCTTTGGGAGAAAAGTTTTGTATTGCACACTTATTGTGAAAAAAATCTTAAATCATGACAAAAAAATAAAACTTTTACTAAAATATTCAAATGAATACATATAAAAATACAACTTTTTTTAATCATCAAATAAATGCTTAAATTATCAACTATCACTGCTTAAGCTGAAACACATTTTATTTGCATTTACGGTCTGAGAAGCGTAGTATCTTAAGTTCAGTATCTTGTCGCCATATACCTTTTTGCTCTCACATATATTCAGAGCCCATTGAAAGCACCTCACACGTTACGTTGTGAAAAACACTCTGGAAAAATCCGAACTCAAAGACTATATCTGAGATGAAATAAGCGTACATGAAAACCCGTCAGTTGTTGGGAATCAGTGGAGTTCTTAGAACTTTTCATATTATGAGATTTAGGCGTTGTCTTGTGGCCGGAGGTCTAGAACCATCAGCTTTAATTTTTACAGTGCGAGCGCGCCAAATATGTCGAAAACATCGATTAATGGCTTTAATTACTTCCATTTTTGAAAAATATTATAATAACCAGCGTTTCATTTAGAAACTTTTGTGGTTCCTTGATCCCGTGGCCGTTCTCCAGGAGGACGTCCGGTAAAAGACGTCTGGCAATGATGACGATTTTTCAAAATTATCATGAAACTCCAAACCCAAAAAAATTATTATTACCCAATAAACCCAAAACCAAAAAAATTATTATTATAGTGGTAATGACCAAAAATTAGGAAATTTTTTTTTATTATTGGCAAAATGGTGGGTTAAAAAAAATCATTTTTTTGTGAAAAAAATTACTCTTCAGGGTGGCGTAGAACTCAAAAATTGTATACAAAATCCTATTCGTTCGATCATTATCTGACAAATATATCTGAGGATTGGTCCAGCCACCTCGGAGATCATAGCCTGATATCGAAGAAGATCGTGTGATAATTTGAAGTCGATCGGTCCAGCCGTTTAAGAAAAATTTTGCTCATTGGCTCTGAAAACAATGTTTCACGAAAACCCGTTTAAAGTTTTGAGCGCCAATAACAACAAGGAAACAAATACGCTGGTATTTCCCAAACAATTTCCCGGATCACATTCATATTTCCGGTGAATATTCTCAAATATACATATGTATATACATCTCTAAACCTTTTTAGCCTTTTTTAATTTAATTTTCTAAACCTACACAATAGTTGTAACTTAAACAGGCCTTTTAAAGTATTGAAAGATTAACCGGTCCACATGAATCCCCAAACCGCAATATATACATATTTAAAAGCTAAAAATACTAAGTATTGATTAAATTCCACATACTCATTTCCGTACATATGTACTACCCACATAACTCTACATAAATAATTTCAAAATGAATTTTAAATTTGCTCTGCTCGCCATCAACCAGCGCACATATTCACAATAGCTCAAGAGACTGCAAATTCGCTCAAGTTTTTTCTAGTGACCAAACGTAAATTTTTCTGTGACTTTTACCACAATTGAAAATTGTAACAAATACGTAAGGTATATAAACAAATAGTAATACTTCGTAAGCGCTTAAGCGAGCAATTTTTCAAGAAAGAGACTACAGGGAATGAGCGAATGTATTTTAGTTTAGCATGTTCCCGAAACGTTTCGGCGATGCCAATGTTCTCAACGAAGGTTACATAGTTGGCTGTGCGGTCATACAATACATATGCTCGTACATGTTACTTGTATAATTTTTAGCATTAGACACGGCAGTCATCAGTGGGCAGTGAGAGCTGGACGCGGGCGCTATACCGTGTTACTGTGGTTTGAGCATTTTGATTCTTTTTTTTTTACTGGTTGCTGACTTTACGACTACTCGCGTGCCAGCGAATATTGAAGAAATTTTTTAGCGGAGTGAGTTTTGAAGTGCAAAAATAATGTTTGGCCCTAAAGTTGAACTAAATTCAGACACGTATTTGTGAAGAACATGCTTAGAGCGAAAAGTAAATAATAAAAAAGGCGGAAAGTTAAACCAAGAACTTTGTCGAGTGAACATTTTTTGCAATTTTGTTTCTATTTATATATAAGTGTTTAATACTAATTATACTCTTTATATAAACTTATTACTGGTGTCAAATACATGTAAACTCATACAAGTGTGCATGGAAATATTAAAGAACAATTAATACTTAATTTAATTTATCGTCTCTCGTTCTCTATCTCTCTCTCTCTTTCTCTCTATGCTTGCTTAACGTCATCATTCAACAATTATTCTACAACTAACTAGCGAAAAAAACAACAAACCCGTCACATAATCATCACAGCTGATTAGTCTCTCAGCAAGACAAAGTGCTAATTATTGATAAGAAATAGTTGCTGTGTCTGATTTCGTATTTGATTTGTCTATTCAGATCTTAGTCGCAACAACAACATGACATCTTTGACTTTCTTCAGCCTACCAACACGCACGATCAATAATGCACAGTGGCGTTGTTCCTCATCTGTACTTATCAAATATTTACGTGGCAATGTACAAGACGATACGTCTAATCAGCTGGCCACAGCTGTGTTCACCAGAAAGTTCAATAGCTTAACTCCAAGCGGTAAAATGCTTTATGGAAAACTAAATCAGCTGACATCTGTGTCGGTGGCTGCGGAAAATGTTTATAATGGTGAGTAGATTATTGGAATTTTGTAAATTCTCTGAGTGCCTTGTTATTCTAGAATTTGTGAAATAAAGAGAATTTTTACGCTCTTAGTTATAGCTTAACATCTCATTATGAAAATCGGTGCCAAAATGTGGTTTAATATTTATTTTTTGTTTTTGTAACGGGTAATTATAATTGAAACCGCATTTACTTAGAACTGAATGTGGTCTTCAAGAAAAATTTTTTTCGGAGAAAACTTTTTTGCTTTGCATTATTTTGACTGTATTTTCTAAAAATTACTCAGACCAGACGGGAATTCTACCACAAAATTTAAAAGAAAAGTGATTTCGTTAAATCAACCCTTGTACTTGTTATCTTGGTGCTCTTAAGTATTAAATTTACATATACATAAGTTATTCCTGACTTCACATTTTATAATTAGTTTGCTCTGTATTTTTATTTAACTCTAATGGTCGAATAAATATCTTCTTTTATGTTCAAACTTTTTGAAATACAAATTCATTTAGTTTAGCAATTCCTTTAAGGTCTCTTAGTACCTTCTTCTTTAGCCTTACGCATCACATAAAAAACATTGCCTACAATTAGGAGTAAACAATTAAAGATAAAAATAAAACGCCTGCTTTTTATAGTCAGCCTCAGTATGCCTAACATATTAGTCACATACTTAGTGCGAGTGATAATTCATTATTTTTGTATTGGATCCAGACAATATTTTACGTAAAAAGTTTCACTGTATGCAAAACGTTATTTATGTGTGTACGTTTGTATATTTTGGGGTGCCTATAATTAAAAATTTTACTAAATCTATTACATAACGAACACGAGATCACGAGTGTATTATTGTATAAACAACAACAATGAAATCAGGAGAGAGAACAATATTAAAAATTCACGGTTCACACGCTTTATTCACTATATTATCGATGTTTAACCACGCAGAAAATAGAAGTGTTTAAACGTGAAGTAGTCCCTCAGTTTTGGCGAAATCGATTCCAAATTTCGCACACGACCATTTCTCGCTGAAGAAGCTGCTTATTCATCGAAACCGTCTATATTGGACTACTATAGCGCATAGCTGTCATACAAAGTGACCGATCTAAGTCAAGTTCTTGTATGGAAAACTTTTTTTATTTGACAACATATTTTCAATAAATTTGTTATGGATTATTGCCCAAGACAATGCTACAATCTCCGAACATATTGTTCAGATCGGCCCACTAGAGCATATAGCTGTCATACAAACTGGCCGATCAAATTCTAACTCTTGTATGGAAAACTTTTTTATTTCACCAATAAACTTCATGAAATTTAGTATCTAATATTTTTCAAAGCAGCGCCATAATCTCCGAACATATTCTTCAGATCGGAACACTATAGCATATATGTAGCTACCTTACTAACTAATCGATCAAAATAAAGTTCTTGTATAAAAATCATTTTACTAATCGAGATATCTTCACAAAATTTGGCAAGACAATGTTACAATATCCGAATATAAAGATTTTCGCAACTTCTTTTTTTAAATTTTTCTCAAACTTAAGGGGGTATTCTTGCTTAGGATTTTGAAAAAACCGATTTTGCATATCTTGAAAGTTTAGACTTTCAAATATATGATCTTGGAAGGATTTTTCAAAATTCGACTTATTTTCGGAGATACAGCCGATTTTGTGACGTGGCGTCCGTGTTCACTAGAATTGTCTTTTAAACCTTAAAAGCGTTTTTCTCAAAACTGAGGTTTGTCTATGGTTGGAACTAGCCCCATCCTCAAATTTTTATTTTTATTACTTTTAAAAAATTCGAGATAAAAAAAAATTTTCGAATTTTTAATACTGAATAAGTTTTTTCAAGCAAAAATTTATATAAATCATATCGTGGAAATTTAGTTAACTTTGCTTCACTAAAGGCCTTAACGTGCTTTACTTGTACTTCGCTTTTAGCAACTAGTCTAAAATCAACCTCGAAAAAAGTAGTTAAGAACCAATGTCTCTTTCTGACACTTAAAAAATGTTCACAACAATGCCTACGGCATCCGTTTTAAACGCAAAATACACACACAAATACACGAATATCTATTATTTGGCACATGTTATTGTTCTCCATATGTATTTTTTTAATTTTGCGTATTTTTTGTTGGCTGATCGTCGCAGCAGTAAATTCTAAGCTCTTTACGTAAAGTAAAGTGACGCACACCCCTTTCTGTGACACTTAAGAATACATACTTATAAATTTCCTATGTACGTATGTACGTATACGCTTTTGAATATTTTTTATCTATAAATATATATAGAAATACATGTTTGTTTGTAAATGCGCTGGATAGGTTTGTTCATGGGAGGCTCGTGCGCGCTCTTAATTCTCAAGTTCAAGGCTTTAATTTAAACAAATTGTAAATATCAATCACTACCTTTACCTTATAGGTTTGGCTATGTGTTGGCACGTTTGTAATTTGTCTTAATTGCTTGAGTGTTGAAGTGTTATCAGTTGTTCATAATGAATGAGCACCTTATTTGTTGTTCAAAGTTTCTTAGTAACAATAAATGATTGCGATTTTGATATAAAAAGATATGAATGTTTGGAAATTTTAACCTAATTTTGATGCCACTTAAGAAACTTAGTACAAATTAACTTTTATTAAAAATTCTTGAGATTTTAAGGTATATACAAGTATATTGTGGCTGCTTTATCTTTAAGTCGTTAATTAATTTTTATAAAAATACTTAAAAAGTACATACACCTCACCACCTGAATATTAAGTTCCACTAAGCTGTTATCAAAGCAAAATCAATAAAAATTATACAATTAGCCTACCATACATACATATGTACATAGTACGTGTATGTCTAATGAGACTGATAAAATTCAATTTATAAATAAAATTAGCATTATCTTAAAATTTGCAAGGCACACACACACATATACAAACATATATACAACATATAAAGCGATGTCTGGGTGAAAATAAATATTAAATTTTATTTGTATTCAACACATGTTTTAAAACTTGCTAGAACATAATTGTTCATAGAAATAACTACACTTGAATAAAATTATACAGTTTTTATATACAAACAAGTAAGGAAGGGCTAAGTTGAGTAAGTAATCGAACATTTTATACTCTCACAATTTGTCAGGAAATATCTTCAGGTATTGACAAAAACTTTATATTTAAACAAGTAAGAAAGGACTAACTTCGGGTGCAACCGAACATTTTATACTCATGCAACTTACAAAAATCAAAGCCAGGGAAATAGCTTAAGGTGTAAAACCTCAACCTGAGAATCGATATCCAAGCAATTTTGTATATGAATATACTATGTATATATGTATAACTCCTATACTGACAGACACATAAGGTTTGTTAGAAAAACGAAAATCATCATATGTAGTAGTATATGACAGTTGGTGTAGTATCGAGCAGTTTTATCTATTTTTCCATATACCACACAATATTGACGTGTCACATACTAAGAAACAAATCATATAGAGTAAAGTCAGCCGGATGTTCGAAAATCCTGATATTAGTTATATATATAGGCGCTATGTCAAGTTTTTGCAAATTTTTTTTTTATTTTAGGTACAAAGATACACTTCTATGAGTAAAATACGTTTTCTAATTTTCGTTAAGATAACTCGTATATTGGTATCGAAAGTTCGAAAATCTTTTTATTAGGTATATGGGGGCTAAAGGAAGTATTAGTCCCATTCAACCCATTTTTGACATACGGACAAACCATTGTCAGAGAAGTTTTATCCCTGAGTTTCAATTATACATATATCTCAGACACTGACCGATTTAACAAAAGTTAACTATAGGTACAAGGGTCCACTTATTAGGTACCTAGGAGCTTGAACAGCTTTTGTTGGATTTAAACAATTTTTGGTCATAAGCTGGCACACGCTAAAAACATTATTCGTGCAAAGTTTTATGCCGTTATATTATTTGCTTCTTGATTTGTGTACTGGAAACCGAACGAATCAAGTAGAATATAAAGTTGTGCTGTATGAGAAGTAGGCGTGGTTATTGCCCGATTTCGCTCATTTTCAAAGCGTGATATGAGAATATGAAAAGAATGCCATGTTCCAAATTTTATCGAAATCGGTCAGTCGGGCCCCGAGATATAGGATTCACAAAAACGTGGGCGGTGCCACGCCCATCGTCCAATTTTTACCACGGTTCCTATAAAGCCTTTTTACGTTTCTGGCGCATTTAGTTATCGATTTTTTCAGTTTTGAATAGTACCGTTATATGGGGAGTGTGTGGGGTTTTCATCCGATTTCATCTATTTTCACACTATCGGTAGGGGTTGTTGTAAAATTTGTGCTAGACGAATTTAGTTGTTGTAGCCTTAGTGGTTTAGGAGATATGTACTTTAAACTTTTTCAAACTTTCTTGCTCACAGGTGACCGCTGCTACTGCGATCCCCTGTGTCAAATAGTACAAATACAGTTTTTTATCTTAATTTAGTGAACATCAAAGAACATCCGTTTAAAAGCGTTGCATTTCTCCACAGGGTTGTGTGCTGGGCTTGGAACCCGCCACGTAAAAATGCCCCCAATGAAAAGTAAACAGCCTTTGCTATTATAAACTCGGCTATAAGCGCGCAAGCGGTGTCTACGCCAACAAGAAGAAGAATAGTAGCGATCACGTTGGCTTCAAGGTCTTAAAGAAATCTTGTGTTTGCTGAGTGTAATCCAATTGTTATGAAAACATGTAAGATAAATTTGTTCGAAAATGGTCCTCTATGACAACAACAATATATTATACGTTTTGCGAGCTTTTACAGTAATTTAATTTGTGGTATTGGATATCAAAGACTGACTTTGTATGCCCCGAACAGTGGATTAACCCATGTCCGTCTGTCTGTCTTTAAATTTTACTGACATCCTTTTCTTCCCAGAAAGCTGCTCATTCGTCATAACCGTCGATATCAGATCATTATATAGCATATAGCTGTCTTACAAACTTATCGATCAAAATCAGGTTCTTTTCTTGATCTTGTAGTATACCATAGTGTGTAGAAATATGTTAGCTTCAAAGATTTTCTTCAAATTACGTTATTATATTTATAAAAAAAGATAATTATACATTCTTAGGTGCATCGTTCTCAGGTCTAGTTCAGTACAATTTTTTTAAAATTGTTTTGCTTCACTTAAAATTTTCTTAAGGGAACACATTTTGAGGATATATAAAATTTAAAATATGTTTTGTATGTAGACAAGTACTTTTTAGTGAGAGTGTGCTAGAAAGCTTTCTGACGTCTGAGAAATGTACATATATATTTCAAAAACAAAACACTTTTCTATTAATATAACATGTCTTTCCCTCCATACGCCTTTTTTTTTAGAATTTTCATTGAGCATAATAAATGTATACTTTATTTTGAACTATTGTGTAGCAGAAACTTGTAGGTATGCATGTACATAGCAGACCTAAATAAGTAACGCACACATGCTGCCCATTTGTGGTACTGTCAAGCAGACTTCTGCTCATGTTGACATTGTTGTTTGTTTCGCATACCACGACCCTTTGCTCAATTTTTTAAGCAAAGCCTGATAACAAAATTTTATAAACTTCCAACGTAAAATAACCAATTTAAAAGCAAAGCACAAGCAAACACACACCCACACACGCAAACCAATACTTTGGTGATCTACAGTAGACCAAACAAACACACTCCCCTGCGCTCTCCCTGCGATTTGCAACACACTCATTTATTTGCGAGATTTTAACGAAAATATCAGTCAGCCAACCCAACCGATTTCATTCGTACGCGGACAATCGAACGCGATCGTCGCATCCGTTTTACTGGCTCGATTTTTTGTGCAATAAAAAAGAGTAATCTAAAACTTTTCGCCATAAAAGAATTCGTTTCATTTGTTTCAGATAACCGTCGCATTTCTCACCGAAAAATGTCGAGTGTTCAGCAACCCAAATTGGTGGCGGTCGCCGAGTCCAAACGGTTCATGACCGACTGCTTCTTGGCCGTCAACGTGCCCAAGGATCATGCCGAGGCCATGGCTGATCTGCTGGTTGGAGCCGATTACCGTGGTCACTTCAGTCACGGCATGAACCGTCTCGAAATGTATATTAACGATTTGGCAATCAACTCGACCGATGGTGGCGCCATACCCGAAATCCTAAAGGAAACTCCCTCCACTGCGTGGGTGGATGGGCGCAATGGTTTAGGTGTAGTTGTGGGTAATTTCTGCATGGATTTGGCTATTAAGAAAGCGAAAGCAGTTGGTGTCGGTTGGGTATGTGCCAAGGGCTCGAATCACTATGGCATTGCCTCGTGGTATGTGCTGCGTGCACTGAAGGAGGGTTTAATGGGCATTACCACAACGAACACATCACCGCTGATGGCGCCAACACGCTCAAAGGAGGCTGCCTTAGGCACGAATCCAATATCATTCGGTGCACCCGCTAAGGATGATAAATTCCTATTGGATATGGCTACCACTGCGGTTGCGGTGGGCAAGATCGAAATACAACGTCGTAAAGGTGATCCCCTGCCCGATGGTTGGGCGCAAGATCCAACAGGCAACCAAACCAACGACGCTGAACTGGCTTTCAGCACAGGCTGTTTAATGCCGCTCGGTGGCCCGGAAATCTCCTCCGGTTACAAGGGTTACGGTCTCGGCGCTATGGTGGATGTACTCTCTGGTGTCTCGGCGGGTGCCAACTACTCGACGAAGGTGCGCAAGTGGACGCATGCGGGCGCAAATACTGCGGCGGATTTGGGTCAAGTGTTCATTGCTGTGGATCCCAATTGCTTCGCGCCTGGTTTTGAAGATCGTATGACTGACTTCAACGGCCGTCTGCGTGGCTGCGAACCGGTAAGTAGAAAAATATGCGTGAATAGTAAATGTTTACGAAAAAAACTAAAAGTATTAAATATTTTCTTAAAAACATATTTTCGTATGAATAAAAAATATATTTTTTTTAAAGAAAATTATTTATTTAAAACTAAACATATATTTTCCTGAGTTTGAAATATTTTGTTTTTACAATTATTACATGAAAGAATACTTAAAAATATTCTGTTTTTAAAAATAAATATTAAATTATTAATTCTTAAAAAAAATATTAAATTATTAATTTTTTTAATATTAAATTAATTTTTTCAAAAAGAATATATTTATTTGATTTTTTCATTGATATTAATTTTTTTCTGTAAATTATTTAAAATTTTTTGAAAAAACATTTGTTAGTATTTTTTATAAATATAATTTTTTTGTAAATAATTCAAAATTCCTTGAAAATTTTTTTTTAAGATATTTACTTTATATGAAATAAATCAAGTTATTATATTCTTTCTTAAAAAATTATTAAAAATTTTTTAAACAAAAAGGTTTGCAGATTATCGATAATAATAAAATTTAAATTAATTTTTTTATTTAAATTTTATTTAAAACAAATTTTTTTTTAATTTAAATATTTTATTTAAAGCCAAACAATTTTTTTTATAAAATTCGTAAGAATATTTTTAAGAAGTTTTATTTTAATATTATGATTTATACTGTCTAGCTTAAAATAATAACTTATACATACATATTTCCGAAGATAAAACTAAATTTTTACAATTAAAGATTTTTAACGTAGCCTTCTGTTTTTTCTAAAACAAATAACTTCAAATATGTTTAAACAATTTAATTTAAGAAAATATTTATAGAAGAAATTTAAGGAAAATTAAAAAAATATATATAAAAATAATAAGTTTTTTTACTAAAAATAATTTTATAAGCTTAATTTTTAAATAACAAATTAAAAATTTAAAAAAAATTATTTAAAATTTAAATATTTTTCAAAGTAAATATTAAATTGAAATATCTTTTTTAAAATTGCTTAAAATAATTAAGAAAAAAAAATTAAATTACAAAACTTTTTTTTTATAACTGTGAACAAAGTTTTTAAAATATTTAAAAAAATAAGAAAAAAACAAAGAAAAAATTTAAAAAAATAAGAACTAAAAAACAAATTTTTATATAAAAAAATACTTCCAAACAAAAAAACAATTCAGAAAAAAAATTGTATACAAACATTTAAATAAGTTTTACTTAAATTAAAAAGTTATATTAAAAATAATTGAATAAAAATTGATTTCCTTCCTTACAGACCGACCCCTCCAAGCCCGTTTTGGTTGCTGGTGACAAAGAGGACTTGAATATGAAAGCGGTGGACAAGGCTGGCGGCATCCAGTACTTGGAAAATCAACTAAAGACTTGTGCGGCCTTAGCCGAACGCTTAAATATTAAACCGTTAAGCTTTAATTAAGTAGCAAAAGACAAACATACTTATATACGTTATGGCTTTACAATCTTTGCATTTTATATGTGTACATGTAATTGCATTTGCTGTATAATCTAAGCCGGTCTAACCGGCAGCAAGTACACATAACGGTACAGTGTACGTATGTTAGTGCTAACATATCCATGATGTGCCTATTGATTATAAAATTTAAGATGTAAATTATTACTTTTTTGTTATTGCATTTTTAAGCGCATTTCACTTATATATAAATCGTATTTTTTTTTAATTCTAACAAAGAACCAAAGTAATATAAAAAATTTTACAAAAAACAAACGAGCTTTTTGATTGCCGGTTTAAGATAGAACGCTGCAGCGACTAAAGCTTTTAATTAAAGTTAGCTTTTTATTTGCATTACACGTACATGTTAGGGTGGATCAGAAAAAAATATTTTTTTCTTACATTTTTTAATTTTTATTTTTATTTTTTTCATTTATTTAAAAAAAATATAATCAATTAATTAAAATTTAAAAAAAAATATATTTATTATTTTAAGGCGTATTCATGAGTTTTATAGCTCACAAAAAATTTTTCCTAAGAGCTCGAACTTGAAAAAAGATTTTTTGAGGCGTCCATTAACCAATTTTTCAGACTATAAACTGGAAAAAATAATTGATTTTTTCGACCCACCCTATTGCTTACTATACATACATACATATATACATATGTATGTACACAATAAATATTTTTCATCAACAAACAACACAGTTTAGGCACATGCTATACAAGTATTTAGTCGCGACTTTCAGTTTAATACATAAAAGTGTTGGCAATTTGGTTGATAACAAAAGTAATGCAAATATTTGTTTTTGGATCTGAAAGTTTCTTTTCGCATTTGCTGATTGTAAATAATAGAAGGTGTTCCTAAAATTGTAGATAACTTTGGAAACTGTCGGTAAGTTAGAATACTAATTCGAACTGATAAGTAGTTACTGGAGTTTGTATGTATGTATGTATGTATGTAAGGAATGAAGCTTTCATGTTTTTCTTTGAGAAAAATGCGAACAAACAATGTCAACAAGTTTATGCTTTTATGTGTTTATGGCCTAGAGTTTAATACATAGGTAAATACAAGTATGGGTAGTTGTACTTCGATTGCAAACAAGATTATTTTAATTATTAGTGACTTTGCGACCCTATAACGAGGCTTCTAGTGACTTTGACATTACTATAAACGTATACGCTTTTATATAGATATGTAATTTAAGAAAATATAAAATTTTCAAACATTTTAATATGTGAAACTAATGCTAATTCTAATAACTAGTCTCTAAGGCGTGAATACCATCTGATCAAATTTGACCCGGATTGACAAAAAATAAAAAACATTTTCACGTATTTTAACGCGAATCTTTATTATCGCCGTAAAATAGGTTCATAAGCCAATACAAGTATTCCAACGTCTAATAGACTTCTTATAAATCTCGACTTTGCTTTGTAAGACTCAAATACATGTGATAAAATATACTTCCCAAAACACTTCTACAAAATTTCTAGTCCGGGTCATATTTGATCACATGGTATTTCAGTAGATTTGAACGTCTATAGTAGTATAATTTGGTTTTTGGTATCTATCTTAATGACAAACAGAGATTCCTAACTGCTGGAGATCGTTCTCTAATCGCTGTCGTTTATTAATAAGATTCATTTTGGTATCAGAAACATGTTCAAGCTGTTGAATATTGCTTTCTATAGGTGATTAATTTGAAAAAAAATTACCTCTCCGAGCCGTTCGATACCAAACGAGATTTCAGACGAAGCGACTCTCTATTGTGCGACTTCTTCAATCTACTCCTGAAAAAAGTAATTCGAGCTGCAGATCTGAATAGAGCAGGTGCAATCACCTATAATAGTGTTCATTGGTCTTAACAACCGCAGGGGTTAGTTCTGATTTCTCCAGACTGCAAATGGGTCTGGTAGTGAACGAGGGCAAGACGAAATATCTCCTGTCATCAAAGAAACAGTCGTCGCACTCGCAACTTGGCTCCTCTGTTACAGTTGACAACATTTGGTGTGTTTTACAGTCATAACTTCGAAGTCGGGGATAATTTCGTCTATCATGAAAGCAGTATTACACTAACAACAATGTCACCCTCGAAATCCAACGCAGAATAACTCATACCAATAGGTGCTACTTCGAACTGAGTAGGCAATTGAGAAGTACAGTCCTCTCTCGACGAACAAAGACCAAACTCTATAAGTCATTATAATGCAGAGGCATGGACGATGACAACATCTGATGAGTCGACGTTATGAGTTTTGAGAGAATTGATGAAAACGCTCAATAAAGAAGAAGAGGGATTAGTATATTGCTGTAATCTAAAGTGATCGATCAAAAACATGCCTTTTTATGGAAAACTTTTTTGTTGGACGAAATATGTATCTTCACGATTTTCGGCATGGGCTACTGTTCAAGGCATTCAGCACTACAATCTCTACGTATTTTGTTTAGATCGGACCACTGTAGCATACATACAAGTACATATATCTATCATAAAAAACGAAAAATAAATACCTTTTTACTTTATAAGAAATGCAGCTGTGAAGGGTATTACAGCTGCGGTGCAAGTAATAATGAAGATTGTTGCTTTTTTTAGTGTTAAATATTTGACACTTAAGCAATAAAACAGAAATGCATACATTGTGAGGGGACCTTAATCACTCAAGAAAGTGAGAATAATTTAACTTAGCGCTATTATCGTAAATAAAAACATTTAAATATTAACTTAGTGAGTTATAGCTAAACGCAGAACTGCACACAGCGTTTCAGAGAAATACATACATATGTATGTAAGTAAGCGATAAATAAACGCTGTAAAGAAATGCATGCTTAGCCGAAACCGAAAATTTCCCGCTGACTTCGCCTCGCATGACGTCATCTCAAGTGTCCAGATCATTGTGGGCGAACTCACATGACCATTAAGCGATTACTTACAAATAAAATAATTCTAAAATACCTAATTGAATAAATGCCATAACCGAACCGATGGGGAGAGATGACTGTCTTGTTGTTTTTGCATGAAGCTATGTGCTTGTGTTGTTAAATAAATGCTAAATGGCATACAGTGGAAACAATTAGGTTTAATATGAATATCGTGCTTAGAAAAATACAGCAAAATATGTGTATTAGGGTGTGCAAAAAAAACTGCTGATTGTTTTTTAAATTTTTTTTTCCTTAGATACCGTGAAAATATCGTCCGAAATGTCGAATAAAAGCAATTTTCATAAATATTGAGCTCTTAATATGAATAATATGGCATATATTTTTAATTTTTGAACGGTTATAGAATATGATTTTTGTTGTGATTTGAGATTTTCGATTTACTCTTCAACTGGGAAAGAAGGTTCACAGTGAACATACGAAAAGATGTTTGGCATAAAATCATGTTAGATGCACGAAACACACTAAACAGTTATACGAATGGCTTGAAAATGGATGGATGGGGTTGATGTGGGGATATATTGTACAGAGTAAGGCATAAGCCAATGTTTTAAGTTGTCGGATCCCTGCAGTATATTCGAAGCAGAGATCTTTGATATTGCGAAAGCCGAGGAGCTAGCACCAAATACACCAGCTGGCAACTTCAGAGTCAACAATCTACGGTCTACAGCCAAGCAGTAATCAAGGCGGCAACCACGTATCGCATATCGGTCAGAAGTGTCTTGGAAAGCGAGGTTGCAGTGGAAAGTGTCGCCAGAAGCAAGCGACTTCACTTCTACTGGGAGACAGTCCGTAAAGGCATCGAGGACTATGAGATAGTGGACGAAATTACCAAGAGTGGTATACAGTTGATATTCGAAAACGTGATCCACATTGCAAAATTCATAAATTGTCTACACGACGATCTGGACAGAAGCATGGTAAGGAAAATCTACCTGATTGGAATACTCACTGGTGGCGGCACTCGCCTGCAGAATGGGCCCAACAGATCGAGAAAACTGCGGAAATAGCAAGGCACTAGAGAAAGAATGGAGTATCTCTTGCGCTCTTGGCAATTGACAAGGTTTCCCTTTAAGCATTTGGGAGTTCCGGGCTATGAGACACTGGAAGAGGTACCAAGAGTTAAATCACAGAGTCTATTGGAATTCGCGTCAAGCGCAGGCATCCTAAACGATGACTACTCCTCGTGGACTTCGTAACTGAACTCCATGTGGCATCGCAAAGTACCAAAAGTAGTCTTTGAGTGGCTCATTAGCTTATCTGACTAACCTAAACTGGAAGCGAGATGTGCATTTTCTTAACTGATAATAAGAAAAAAAAATGAAATCCGTTAGGTGGAGGATGAAATCCGTTAGGTGGAGGATCCTTTCGTTACAATTAAGAGCTCATACTTGGAGAGCCTTTGTTTGAGGTGTCTATCAACTATTTTTTCAGGGTACCAAACGAAAAAAAATTTTTTTTGTACCCACCCTAATATACATATGTATATGTATGTACATATATCTATATTCGTATGAAAAAAATGCAAATATATGTATGTACATACTATATTCGCATAAATAAATATTCCACAGTTCAAGTGTATGTACATATGTTTGCTGATAAACATTGTCTCAGCGTTAGCGTAATTTAAGCTCATCACGTCTGGCAATCATTACTTGAATGCTTGGACATATGTACATACATACATACATACATATAGGTAACTTTTTCTACTGCAAATAACAAACAAAAAGCTCAATCATCTCACTTCGGCAATGTACCTTCATAGACACATTAATTTGAATCCTCCGAAGTGAAGCAACGACTAAATTAAATTATTTTTTATTATTTCCCGTCCAACATCAAATACTTGCCACACTTGGAGTACCACAAACAAATATTTTTTTTTTTGCATTTTTCTTGTTTTTTTGTACGCGCGAAATTCCATTTTTACGCGCTGAACTTTCAAGCAACCGGTGCCAGTCACCTCGCAGTAACTGCGGAGAGCGGATCAAAACAAAACAAAAGAAAATCACATTTTCGTACGTACACACGGAATTGTATTGAAAATTATTCGTCGTTTGTTTTTATACGCGCATTCGCTTTCACAATGCCGCTGCACCACCACCAACAGCCCACCAACGACTCAACCAACGTTTAAGCAACCCACACGCCGAGCTATTCGAAAATGTGCGAGTTCGAATTTCGAAGAACGCCAGCTCCAAGCAATCAAACGAAATATGAGCTGTGCGTACATAACAGATGCCGGACACTGCGTTTACCCCAAAAGCATCAAAAGCGCACCGAAATCGTACAGCAGTCAGTACGTGACCGCAACTCGAAGTGGAAAGTAGTGGAAAAGTGTCGAACGCAAAGCGAATACAGCTTCACGTGAGCTGAGTGTCAAATACATACATATGTATACATTTGATTGCATGTGTGTTGTTGTGACTTTACAACCCCCAGAAGGCGCACCACACCACCGTCAGCTCCATTTGGTATACACAGGCTACAGAAACGGGCGACTTGGGACTCGCGCTAACGACAAGGACATCAATTCGCAAGGAAATAAAGTGTAAATAAACTGCGAAGCCAGTCAGACAAGTGCAAAAGTGCTGTTAGTGTATGAAATAAAGCTGAAAGAGTTGAAATAATTTAAAATTTTGTTGAAAATGACGGATGCTAAAGGACAATATCAGAAATTGCCGCCCGGCTGGGATTGCAAATACGACCAAGCAACAGGAAATTGGTATGTGTTGTTGCTATTTTTACGCCTTTTTGTTAACTATTATAGTTATAAGTGGCAACTATTTGAAAATGGGCGTGTGAAAGGCAAAGGAAACGCACTGCAGACAGCTTTTGCTGGTCGGCAGACAAGCCAGGAATTCCGCCGCATACTTTAAGGAAGTGTGTAGAGTTTTACAAAATGGCGGCCATAAAAATATCAAGGAGAGGGGGAGCATGTTTTCGAGTTAAAATGTTGCATAGCATACTTTTAGGGCGAAGAGATGAGCTGAGGCTTGCAGAAGTAAAAGTGAATGAAAAAAGAATAAGCAATATGTAAAAAATAATAATTAAAAAACTGAAATTAGGTAAAAATTCAGTAAAAAAATAGAAAATAATTAAAAAGTAATAATAAAAAGTAAAGAAAATAATAATAAAAAATAAAGAAAGTTCAAAAAGTAAAAGGAAAATAAAAAAATTAATAAATAAGAAAGTCAAATAACAAATTAAAGAAAAAAATATAAGAAATTATTACAAGAAATAAAACAATTACAATTATAAATAGGTTATAATATTTACCTATTTATTATTATAATTTTTCATAATCCAGCACCAAGTAAATAGACTAAGGTGTAATTAAAGCACTTTGTAGCCCTAAAAAATGGGTCGACAGCGACTTTAAGTGATACTTATGCGCCTACTTAGCTTTATACGCGAATATTATAGCATATATACATGAATACATATTAAATATGTGCTCGACAATATATTCTAATGGAAGAACATATCTACAAACATACATATATACAAAAATAAATACATATGTATAATATTTGTATATTCATGTGGAATATTTTACGCCGCCTGTGCAGCTATTTAGAATGCATAATCCCCAGTTATGCAAATAAAATATGTTTGTATATCAAGGATATGCAAATCCTTTGAATTTGCAAATAAAAGCTGTAATGTAGAAAAATGCAAAAAAGTCACGCGCACTAATTAAGCTTGTGGGCATGTGGTTGCGGCATTCAAGTACGCATATTTGTCGGTAGAAATGTTGGTGATGCTACGACTGTCATTTGCTTTAATCTCGTAGAAATGAGAAATGTGTTTAAATATTCATACATGTATATATGTTCATGCGTGTGTGTGTATTTTGTTCCCACTCAAGTAAATATTGTCTGCTTGGTTTGCTTAAATCTATATCCTGGATATATGTGGATTTAATATTTGTACACATTTTTATATTTGGTGTTACGTGAATAAAAACAAAAACAACTACAACAACAGCCTGTTTAAAGATTTGTATGTGGCCCAAACATCTCAGCTCAATTTTAAATATTTTTAAATGATCCGAAAAAATAAATAAAATAAACATAATAAAATAAATAAATAAAAAAAATAATACAAAAGCATTAGTAAATTTAATTGCATAAAAAGAAAAAACTTTTTCAAACTATTTTAGAAAATAATTAATCATGCTTAGATTAATGTGCAGAAAATATAAAATCTATGTAAGAAAAACAATAAAAATAGGAAATAATTAACCGAAAAAAGTATTTCTTAGATATTTGTGTTTAAATGCAATATTTTACACAACTAAAATTTTACAACTTAAATTTAATTTTTTAACAAAAAAATGTTTCAAAAAAATATAACTATGATAGAGATAATTAAAAGATATAAAAAATAATTTAAAAAAAATATATATACTTACATATATACATATGTATATATGTACATATATGTATATGTATAGTAGGGTGTTTTTTTTTTGAACTATTATCTTTTTTTCAGTCCCGTCACGAAATTTCCATGGAAATACCCTTAAAAAAAATTCCCTAAAAAGTTTAGCCCTTAATATTAACATTAAGAACTGGACCAAGGCCTGTAAAAATTTTCCATAGAAATGCACTACAATCGTGAGTTTCTGTCTTTAAATTCCTACAGATCAGTGGTATTTTTTTTGGCATCGCTTTAACTTTAGATGCAAATTTCTCAGAATTGTTCACTCTACAAAAGGGTCCAGTGCAACAAAGTCATAACTCACACCAGCGAGGTAGTACGGGGCTTTAAACTTGATTTTTCCATGAAATTCGCATTTTTTTGTATTTATCTCGTAAATGACAAGAGCTATAGAAAAAATTTGAATGACAAATTTGTAGGAAATTTTATTTGCTATAAAAAAGGTCCAAGTTCAAAATCGCTATCATTAATACTTCTCGAGATATTCGGTTATTTAAGTAAGGCTTTATAGAATTTTTATAGATGGAATGTAATATAATACATTAATTAATACTAATATGTATATGGATATCTCGTCACCTAAAACGCAAAAAAACGTAACATCGCTTTTCATAAGTTAACAGGCGAAGGAAAAATCTTATAGTAGAAACCACTCATATTGAAACAAAATTTGAGTTTTGGTTATAAAATGGTTATATATTGGTTATTATATCTGACAGAGATTTTCGATTTTTTTTTGATGATACGCTGTTTTGAATTTTTTTAAATAACATAAATAATAATTAAACAAATATGCTTGAAAATAAAAAAATATATAAGCATTTGAAAATTTAAAAAGGGAAAAATAAAATATAAAAATATTCACATTAACACTCAATTAACGCAATTTATTCGGAGAGTATAGACAAACCAATGGACATGGCTTAATTGGCTCAGCTTGTCACTCTGATCATTTATATATAGACTCCGACGTTTCCTTCAGGGTATTACTGGCAATTATTTCTCAATCTATGAACCCAGCCAACTATTTCTGAGATTTTCACAAAATGCCTAAAACTAACGCTATGAAAATAAGTTTCCTAGGCGAAAGTGCATATAGTTATGTTTTTGTTGTTGTTGAGGCAAACAAATTTTCTAAAAAAATTTCAAAAATGCTGTTAGTTCTTGGTCGGATATTCATACCAAACTCCCCATTCCATTCACGTAGATCTGCCTGTAACAAAAGTCGAGTCAAGAGCTCTTGGGAAATTTTACTAAAAACTTCACTCATTGACATGTATAGTATGTACTATATATAGTATAAGCTCACATTATAACTTTCTCTTTTAAATTTTTACAAAATTCTAAAATAAGTTTTGTCAGTTTCGTAAATTTTTATAAATAAATTATAAAAACATCTCAAATTTAAGAAGAAAACCTGATTATTGACGACTCAGCAAATTTTAACCTGAAAAGATAAGCTGCAGCTTATAAAAGTGCAGGAATTTAGCAATCTAAAATTAAAACTGTACACACAAATGTACATACAAATATACATATACACATATGTACCATATATCCAGTCATACTTCAGCTTACACGTTTTAACTTCAAAACGTAAAACAAGGAAGATTTTCAAGTGTCTTCTGCTGTCATTGTACCGTTCGCAACCCTCACCATGTGTTTT
Source organism: Bactrocera tryoni (assembly GCF_016617805.1). Taxonomy (NCBI): domain Eukaryota; kingdom Metazoa; phylum Arthropoda; class Insecta; order Diptera; family Tephritidae; genus Bactrocera; species Bactrocera tryoni. The sequence continues at coordinate 17,821,993 of NC_052503.1, read as the reverse complement.
TTTTTTTGCCGCTGAAAGCCTACACTTCACATTAGATAAGTGCTGTGTTTATCACGTGTCACAATTTAAAATATAATACAAATAAATGAATGCAATTAAAGGTTGTTGTGTGCGCAGATAACGCAAGAAAATTGTGCCAGAAAGGTCCTTAACTTTTGGCGAAGAACAGAAATGGCAGCCGGTGAAATGCTGTTTAACTCAAGGACTTTGACTTTTCGTTTGCTGAAGTACATATGTACACGGCTAACTGTGTATGGTACATATATTTTCGAATATGTATCCATATATATATATATATATATATGTGTGTGAGAGGGCTTGTGCATGTAAACAGAGTCACGTAAATCAGTACCAAAGACGCGATGTAAATTATTGTTTTTGTTGTAAAGCTGCAAAGATTGCCAAGTGATTTGATTAGCTGCAGGTCGTATAAGATTACTTCAAAGTTCTTCCATCTAAGGGGGTAAGAAATATTTAGCAAAATTCCAAAACTGACAAAAAGTTCGCTTAAGAGCTTTCCATATTCCATTATTCGGGTCGACTTATGAATTTCAAAAAATTGATGAAGGAACACAACCCTTGATATATTTGTCAAGCAAACCTAATTTATCCGATAGCACACGACCTCGTAAATATATTTGTTAGGTAATTATCGAAAAACATGATTTCTTAAAACATTTTGACGTCTAAAATTTTTCACAAAATTGACAACTTTTTTTAGAAGACACCATTTAGTCAAAACACTTTTATTGATCTATTGTAATGATGTTTTTTTTGATTTTTGGATTTGAGAAAACTTTAGGCAGAAAAATCAACTTCACCGTCAAAAATCTTTTTTCGAAGGCTCTTCTGGAGATCGTTTCTGGTAACAAGGAAATACACATTTGTTCAAAATGCAACTCCGATTATGGAAGTAGATTCAATTCTGGAAATTCGCATTAGATTTATTTATTTAAGGGATTACATGGTTTTCCTCGGGTAAAAAACAGCCTTTTTTCAACAATTTTTTCTCTTATAAAAAATTAAACATTTTAACAGAATTTTTCACTGTTACAAACTTACACTATTAACAAAGAAATTCTGAAATTTTTGAAAAAAAAAATAATTTAAACTCGGCCATTGCGACGCCATTTCCGGTGGCCGCTCTAAAAACGATGCGCCTGCGTTGGCAGAATAACTCCTTACAGAATCATCTAAAGTGAAAAAATAGGTGTTTTAGTTAAAACTTTCCTTAGAACTTGGACGAAGAAAAAAAAAAATGATATTGGATTTTTGGCCAACATTTTTACAAAAAAATAAAAATTTAGACAAATTTTTTTAAAACAGTTGTAATCGAAAAAAAATATTGTATATCAAAGACCCGTATAAAATTTCAGGAAGATCGGTTTAGTAGTTCTCGAGAAAACAACCGACTTCAAGAACACATTTTCGAGAAAAACACATTCAAAAACGGCGCACTTGGCCTAGCTAGCCTCGAGCGCAGAAGTTCTCAAGGCTGTATCTCCGAAACTATTACCCGGATCAACTTGAAAATTTAGAACAATATTCTAGAGGTGTTTTACAATTTAATAAGATAATAAAAAAATCGATTTTTGTAAAACCCGTAAACTCATGTAAGCCCTTAAATCGCAGCTGATCATATAACAAAGAAAGAAATTTTTGCGATAAATTTCCAAAGCAAAATTCCAGAGAAAGCAAAAATATCTTTAGTACCACACAAGTCCTTTCACATTGCTTTAGAATTAACATCACTTCATGAGCAACAAATTCTCGACTTCAACCCTTGGCAACCCAGTCGTTGCACATTTTAGAGTCTGCACACGCACACATTTGCAAACCGCAAAGTTGCATACACACACACAAACACTACCGCAAAATACTTTTCCAAGGCAATGCAATGTCCTTGTTCTTTACCGTGAATCGCTCCGTTATTACTCACACATACACACACACATACACACGCCTATACTTGGAAAACGCCATGAATGCGGCTTATTGAAAGCCTTCAACTTTCGATGTGTGCAGAATCGAAAAAGGCAAAAGGCAAGCAACAACTACACGGCAGTTCGAGGACATTTCCATGGCCAAATGAGGAAGGACGCCTAATAGGCTTGCTGTGATTTACATAATTGCGCGTAATTTAAGTTGTAGTTATTTGCAAGTGCATACATATTTACATATATATATTTACTTAGTGGTACACACATTTATTGCTGCTTTCTCTCTTTTGCATTTTACAGTTACTACATCAACTATTTCACAAAGGCAATGCAGTTGGAGGACCCGCGCGGACGCTATAAGCAGCTGCAGAACGAACGCTGCTCCACCGAATCCATAGCGATGCAGGTAAGTTCGTTCAGTTTTTGAGATATAGTTACGAAATTTTACACATATTCTTTTCGTGCCAAGAAGTTGGTGATTTGACAGTATCAACGATATCGGACCACTATAGCATATAGCTGTCATACAAACTAATCGATTAAAATCAAGTCTTTGTATGGAAAACTTTTTTGTATGACGAGTTATCTTCACGAATTTTGACATAGACGGTTTTCTAAAGCAAGGCTACGAGCTCCGAAAATATTGTTTTGATCGGATTACTATAGCATATAGCAAACTGATCGATCAAAATCAAGTGCTCTATGGAAATCTTTTTTATGTGAGGAGCTATCTTAACGAAATTTGACATAAATGGTTTTCCAAAGCAAGGCTACGATCTCCGAAAATATTATTCTGATCGGACTACGATAGCATATAGCCTTCATATAAACTGATCGATCAAAATTAAGTCTTTGTATCGAAAACTTTTTCATGTGATGAGCTATCTTAACGAAATTTGACACAGATTATTGCTCAAGACAAGGCTCTAAGCTCCGAACATATTGGTCAGATCGGACCAATATAGCATATAGCTGCCATACAAACTAACCGAGAAAAATTAAGTTTTTGCATGGAAAACCTTTTTGTTTGATAATATCTATTCAAAAACTCTGGCTTAGATGTAACGGTTTAATTTCTAAACAGATTGTTTTGATCTGACCAATATACATAGCTTATATACATATGTCATACAAATTGACCGACAAAGATCAAGTCCTTCTAAGGCAAACATTTTCTTTTGGGAAGATATCTTCAAAATTTCACAGATATTGTTGTTATTTTATTGTTGTTTTTGTTTTTTTTTTTTATTTTTTTATATAACACCTTCATCTAATTTTCTTCTCTCTTATACACCCTGTTTCATGCATTTGTTTGTGCAGCCCATAAACGGCTCACCCTATCACGTGTATCCAAGCAACAATTTGCAGGCAGTACGTGCCTTTCAGGCCGGTCCTGGCACCAACACAAGTTTGCATAACATGTCATCCAGTCCGCTGCTGTCCTCTCGCGGGAATTTGGTGAGTTTTTAACAAAGCTTTTTTAACATTTTTTTTTTAATATTTTATTGAAAATGTTTATGCTCTCTAAATTGTAGGAATTATCGCCGTTGCGTATGCAACGCGGCTCACTGACGCAGACGCCACGCTTGGGTAATATGTCACGACGTTCGACCATACAGGAGACTTCCTTCACAAATCCCATCGATACGGATGCGGTGGTCAATAAGATACAAAATATGTTTCCCACCGCCAGCGAGGATCACATACGTTTGCTGCTTAAAAAGTGAGTGCGCTTTTATACTCACATCACCCGCACTTTTCTTGAAAGAAACAAATTTCTAAATTTTTTCACTGTACTAATCACACGAATCTTTCGCTTTTACACGCTTACCTCGTCGCTTGAAAAAATCAAAATGTGCTCTCTTTGGTCACCGCATACAATACTTATTAACACTACACACACACGCACATTATATATACATATATATGTGTGTACATGATAATCCACTAACAACTGTTACTAACCTCCAAATGTGTTGTTGTTGTATCACTTTTGTACTTACATTCACACGCACACAATACACGAATACAAATGTACAACATTAACTCGTACGCGTCCAGGTATTACAATCGTGAGGCCGTCGTCATTAGCGCCTTACAGGTGGAGAAGCATCCGGTCACCATGCCAGGTCCCTATGTCACGCCGCCGGCCCAACGTCATCTCTACCATAGCAACACCGTGTTTCATTTGACACCACCAGCGCGCCGCCTGGACAAGGGCATAACGGCACGCGGCCTCAATGGCAGTGTTGCAGTCGGCAGCAGCTCACGCACAGCCAGTCCTCTGCCGGGCGGCCGTTTCGGTAGTGTCACAAGCGTGCATGGTGGCGTTGGGAGCGGTGGCGGCGGCGGTGGCTATATGGCTGCAGCTGCTGCCGCGGCCATGCCGTTTCATCAGGGTTCGCCGCGCTTCGAACAATGGCGCAGTTCACCGAAGCCGCACTCGTCGCCGAAGATGAAATTGAGGTCCGGTGGAGTACTAAGAAATGCAATTTATTGTTATTTTTTGCTTTTGTTGTAATATTCTGTTTGTGTAGTTTTTTTGTTTAATTTGAGGGCTGTGCAAAATACTTGATTTGTTGTTCGTGTAATTTTAAAACTCAATGCATTTATGTTATGTACAACAATTAATTTTACATTTTCTTTGCTTTTCTTAAGGTTTTTTCGTGCTTTGTTATTCAGCAGCTTTTCTTTTCACTCCACTATACATATCTAAAGCTTTGCTATATGAAATTGAAGTATTTTTTCCATATTTTATTTATTATAACTTTTTATTTATTTTTTTATTGCCAATTTGCTATTTGGTAGTACAGTGCGTATGAGTAACATTCATATTTTCCTTAATTTATGAAAAAAGTAAATTAATTAATATTAAAAAACAAGTTTTCCAAAATATTAATACGATTAATAACAATTTTAAATTGACAGAAGTTAATGCCCCTAAATGTAGGCAATATATTTTGAAGTATTTACGTTGGCACTATTTTATTCCAAAAACTAAACTTGAAATTTAAAAAATCGTTTACTAATTAAATACCTTAGAAAAAATTTATATTTTCAAATAATTTGTTTTAAAATTATCACTAATAATAGAAAAATTAAATTAATTTAAAATATTTAATTATTTTAATTTAATTTTATTAACAAAAAGATTTTTACATAAAAAACTAAAAATAAATCCTAATGTTTTGTCATTTTTTTAATTTAATCGCGTTTGGAAAAAAACTAAAAACAAATTTTTAGTTTTACTAAAATAATTAATTTTTTTTACAAAATTTGGTACGGAAAAAAATAAAACATTTTTTATTGCACTGTGTATACAAAAAAATTAAAAACAAATTTTTAATTTTTTTATAATAAAATGATTGATTATTTTTCTCAAAATATTTTATTTTATTAAATTTTGTACATTAAAAAGTAAAAACTCTATTTTTTCTTTAATATTTAATTTATTAATATTATTTTATAATTGTTTTAATTATATTATTCAATTTTTAAATCATAAAATATTTAATTCATATTTTAGCCTCGCTATCGCAACTAATTTCTATATGTTTTGCAACCTAACTTTAACGCTTACTCAAAACATACCAACAACAATAATATTTATGCAATCCCACAGATATTTGAAAACCATTTTCCCCAAAGCAGACGAAATGGTACTACTTGACATACTTGCCAGCTCGGACAACAATGTACAAACCGCTTCTGAGAAACTCATCTCGATGGGCTATACGAAGCGGGACTTTATACCACCAAAAATATCACATCGTTCCGATCACGAAGCTGCGCACGCAGCCGCAGCTGCCAAAAGAGCTGCCGAGGAGACAATTATACCCTTGCAACCAAAGATTTACACAGCGGAGGAAAAAACAACAAGTAACAATTTTAAAAAATATTTTTGTTAAATAAATTGCTAAAATAATTGATATTTGCATTGCAGTACAAGCGCATATGAAGGAGAAATTTCCACAGTTAGCTGAACGGATTATACTCATGGCGCTGGAGTCGGTCAACTATGCTGAGGATCGTGCCACACAAATTCTCTATATCGTGCAAGAAGAGGATGAGTTGCATGCTAAGAAAAATGCCGTTACTGCCGCTGCTGTGACCGATGCAGCAATGCAATCGACGAGTGGACATGATGCCGAAGTGATTTTGGGTGCAGCGGATGGTATGCATGGCCAAGGTGTTGGCGCCGTCGCTGATGATAGGTGAGTTTAGTTGTAATTGCAAAGTGTTTGGTGATTTTTGTTTCTGACTTCATTTTTGTAATGGACCAATTTCGGAGTGCGAAAAAGTGTTAATCCTTGTGACCTCTCATGTTTCACCAATAACCTCCTGGTGTATGTTTTGTTGCATTTCTACAATTGGATTTTTATAATTAACTGTAAATGCTTTGAAAATTATCTATCAATATTATTATAATAGATTCGAAAATGTTCAAATTTATTATAGATGCCAAAGTCATACTTATTTGCTGGTCTACTTTCTATTATAATGCTATGAGGCTATCTATTTCTCAAAATTGCATAACTATTCGCTCATGTTTACTTACAAATGTATTGTATTATTTTCCTTAATTATAATACAAATATGAATAACGATATTTTTGTATATGAAAGTTACATCATTAAATGTTTTTAATTTTGGAAAGTAAAAAAATGCAATTGAACAATTTTTTCGCCGCATTTTTTCACTTTCCAAAAAAACTTCACCGTAAAGAATGTGTCATTCTACTTGACCTACTACGATTTTTCGCTTTCTTATTTCTTTTTTTTCAAACAATATGCATTTAATTTGTGCTAATAACCCCAAAAATCGTTTTTCCCTCCCGCAACACTTTAAACGAACTAAGCAGTATCATCAGTGTTGTTGTCAAAACACCGTTAAATAGCTACAACGATGACCGCAAAAGCTTTCAAAATGCTTCAACGAAACATAACACATATGCGCCCACATCCTTAACATCAACATCATTCCCATCACCAACATCATCATCAACAGCATTTTTATCATCATCGCTGCCACAATCTTCAGCAGCATGCAGCGCTTTAAAATCCTCCACAAAAATAAACGCCACAAGAAATATTGGTAGCAAAAAGGTAGCATTTCCCTCCATAAACCTAACCACGCCCACTACAGCTACTACACAAATTATACTTTCAAATTCACCCACTTGCATTGAACGCCACGAAAAGGAAACGAAGGCGCCGGCAGTTGTAATAGCAGCTGGTGATGTCGTTGACTCCTTACCCAACTCATCCACAATCATTAATCCATCAGCTACGTCATCATCAACCTCTATATCACCGCCCAAAGCTTTAAAAGAACTTCACATATCATCCGAATTGCCATCTTCCGCTGCATCAACTTCTAATCTAGTCGCCAATGAGTATGAGAAACTGACTACAAAAAGCATACTGGCGCGTTGCAATACATATGCCTCTGGCATCCAGGGATATCTGCATGGCACAAATTCCAATAAAGCTGCCAACACTTCGGCTTCTATTTTGGACAAATTGAAATTGACACGCTTGCGCGAAAAGACCGAACCGCTAAAGTACGCTGAACTTTAACTGTGAAATGCTTGTTGGAACTTTTACTTTTTCTACTTTTTTGTTAAATATTTTTCTTGCTCTTTAGGATACTATTTAATTATTTTTGATTGTTTGTAAAAATAGATTTTTGCTTTTCTTTGCATCGTGGACTTGGTAAAGTGTTGTTTCTCAGTAGTTCAATTGAATTATTAGGATTTTCTATTTTTTATAATAAATTTAATTTTAATTATGCATCAAAACTCGAAGTTCGAAAATTTTAGAAAATAAAAGTAAAACTTCAATTATTTTTTTATTTATACTTACCTACATATGTATATAGTGTTCAAAAATCGAGTATTTGCAAATTTTCCTAAAATGCCAAACCTTTTTAGTTCCATAAGTGGATTATAAAATTTCTATACAAAAACCAAGTTTTTGGTTATTTCGGTCTTTAATATTTCGCTTCGTTTCGATTACTAAAAATTAAAGAGAACTCGTTTTTACTTTTTTGTATATAAATATACATATAATTATGCACATTTAATTTGTTGGCATGCTTTTTTCAATCCTTCAGACTCCACTCATCTACTTGTTTAGCATTTAAACGTATTTCTCTGTATGTGTGTTTGTGTTCCATTATTTTTTCTCAAATTTTTATATAAATTTTAAACTCACATCACATTTCTTATTCCCAACACCATCAAAAACAGCGCCGCACAACAAGATTCCACTGATGGCGCAAGTACTTATAAAAAGCGCCAAGATTTTAAATCCATTATAGGGCGTATAACGACAAGTGGACACAGCGCAGAATTGGCTAAAGGCGCAGATGAGAGTTTGCTGCTGTAAGTTAAATTTTGTGGTTGTTTTCTTTGTTCCAAAAATATTTCCCCTTTAATTATTTAGCGCCGACTATGTAACCTGGAATGGCGCCAATCCCGATATGCCGCAAGGGAACAATCAAAAACAATTGGCACAGGGTCCAGACGCGGGTAAATTAAATGAGCGCAGCTATACAGCCATTGGACGCAATCCGGAACTTTGCAAGGGTGTCCAAAAGGGTTTGGCTAAAGGTAGCATTTATGCTCAACTTGCTGCAGCTGGCAATACGAAAACGGCAAACATTAAATGTAATTAATAAAATTTGTGCAAAAATTATATTTATACAAACATATGCACAATTCTGATATTACATTTTTATATCTACTGTTTTTGAGTGTGATTACGTGCCAAATGTAGTTAAACGCTTTGTGTATTCTTACTTCAATTAATATTTTGAACTTTTTTGGGTAGTAGAAGGTGCGTTTGCACATATTCGTCCATTTACTTAGTAATTACACTGTCTAATAAGTTTTCCAATATAGTCTCACTTTCGAAAATCTCTACAATAATAATTTCGTAAGAATATATTGAACATGTATGTATGTATTAAATATTCCAAGAAAAAATACAAATAATTTATATTAGTAACACATGTGCACAAATGTACGTATGTTTATTAAAAAAAATTGTGCGTTATACATGTAATCAGTGTTGTGTCGTAAGTTTATCAAAGCTTGTAGCTCTTGGAACCGATAGTGTGTACTTACACAGAACATAATTCAGAATACGTATATTTTTTCGAATAAAGCTGTATTTTTAATAAAGAGCTAAACTGCTTTGAAGTTTTACTTATTTTATTGTTGTTGATGTAGCGGCAGAATTCTTACGTGTTGACAGTCCTTGGCAGGATAAAAGTTCCATTTCGGTTACGTAGACCCAACTGTCGTGGGAATGGCATTTTACTTATTTTTAATTTGGGTCAATTTCGGTAACGTTGAAACCGAAGATTATTTTACTCGCTACTACATGAGTAGCGAGAGTTTCAATCATCATTCTACCTACTTCATCACATTCACTTAAGGCTGCTTCCATGTCAAAAACATCAAGTGTAAACCAGTAATATTTTTTGGTTTTAGAATTAAGTCTATTTGTGTCAATTAAATTTACCTCATTTTGTCACTATGAAAATTATTAACAAACCATAGATGTTTTGATTTAGCAATAAGTATTAAAAATAACTAAATATGTACAAGATAAAAAATAGGAGCACGTCTTAAACCTCATCCTCATTCAGCAGCATATTCGGTATGCCGTCGGTTATTGGAAAAACACGACCCGTTTCAGGGCATTCCAGCTGCCCTTCAAGGACATCAATCTCCAACAACAAATGGTGCAGTTTTTTTAATAACTCTTCATTTTCAGCGACATTTGCGGGTAGTTCGGCAGGAATGTCATCATTGAGCCCAGCCTGCAAGAAAATATGTATTTTAATAGGATGAAATGATTTGTTTGACAAAAACAAAAACACACCACTTCAGCGGCCAAGCGAATACCTGACCAGTCAAGTCTAGGCAGTAAACGCTCTATAAATGTCGGATTGAACTCTGCTTCAACAACGTCCTGTTTAGCTATCTGTAAGTACATTATTTTTATATTACTAAAGGTAAAATGGTTTCAAATAGTTGCATACTTCATTGTAAAGAAAGATCGAGTGTTACGGGCCCGGAGTAGCATAAACACATGTTAGTTTTACTTACAGTTAATTTAAGTGGAAAGCCAACTTTTACACCTTTTATGGCTTTAGATGTTAAGAAGTTATAAGTGCTGAGCCTCATATTTGTTTGTTATTTCAAAAACACTACTAAAGCTATTAAAAATATAAACTACACCTTTTTACCACGTTCTTAAACAAATGCCCTTCCAATACTGCCGGATCTCTCACAATTATCTTTTCAGTGCATAAAACAGAATGCTCATTAAACATAGCTCAGCAAATTATTTTGCTAAAATTATTGCAATAACTATTTACACATATCTACTACTTTTTATATAATTCAGTTTTTTAATTTGTATACGTTTATCAATTGTAACATATTTTTGAATTTAATTGTGGTTTTTTTATTTTCAATTTCTTTTTTAATATTCTTTCTTTAAGAAACAGTTGTACAACACTTTTCGTTAGCAAGTACCCAAACCATTTATGACATCACAGCTCCAATTGGAATTTGACATTTAATTTCTAAATAAATTCTTCAAGTTCTTTTGGAAGCCAATCTGTTGAATTAATTTAGAAATTTGTTACAAAAGTGTTATTTAGTGCGATTTCTGTGGAAAATATTTGTTAATGTGCCACTGAATTACGTGCACATACTAAAATTAGTTAATTTGCGTTGAAAAGAGTACAAATATGGAAGATATATTTCATTGGTGCCGTGAGGGAAACTCGATACAAGTACGCCTTTGGCTCGAAGATACAGGCAATGATATGAATTTAGGGTAAGAAAACAATTAAATTGTATAATTGCCACCATTATGACTTTATGCTCCAACGCGTTTTGGCAACATTCTATAGAAGTGAGTGTATAAACTGCAGAGTGACGTCATGATGAATACTTGATTGCTTTGAAAAATTGTGTAAACATTTGCATACCAAATGGCCCCACTACATAAATAAGAACAACAACAAAAACTCCAGAGGCAAATCTCGTTCGAAAATGAAAACATATTTGTATATGTATGCCACTTGTGCATATGATTCAAAATATGTGTGAATGTACCATTCCGAAAAATAAAAACAAAAACCAAACACATTTAGTCAATGGCTACTATGGATATGGATGTATGACATAGAGCGATCCATTATTACGATGATTTGTGCAGATCGTTTTAGAACTTGATTGGCGGAATGGATGCAATTGTGAATGATGTTTTTTATATTATTTTTGTATCTATGTAATGCTGATAATCTTAAATGAAATCTACATAAATATTATTTTTCCTAGTGATGATCATGGCTTCAGCCCCCTACATTGGTGTGCCAAAGAGGGCCATACGAAATTGGTGGAAACCCTAATACAGCGTGGCGCTCGCGTTAATGCCACTAATATGGGCGATGATATTCCTCTACATCTTGCGGCTGCACATGGACATCGTGATATTGTGCAATTAGTGAGTCAATATACTTATGTTTGTATTCAACTTATACATTTCTGAATTATTCTTTCTCCATTATAGTTAATTCGTGAGCGCTCTGATGTCAACGCGGTAAATGAACACGGCAACACGCCGTTGCATTATGCCTGCTTTTGGGGTTACGATATGATCTGTGACGATCTAGTCAATGCTGGTGCGCTCGTTTCAATTGCCAACAAAGATAACGATACACCCTTAGATAAGGCCAAAGCTGGTTTGTCAAAGCGTCTGCATGATTTAGCCGAACGAAATGGTCATGACATCAAGAAAATCAGCTTTAAAGAACAAAGTTGGTTGGGTACCAAAACACGTTCACGCGATGCCACACTCTCGCGCTTTAAAGGTATTAATTTGGGTGAATTAGATTTGCATACAAAAATCGCCAGTACGCCGTCGGGTGAGACATGGCGTGGCCGTTGGCAGAAGAACGATGTTATAGCCAAGGTGCGTAGGTGTATTATATTGCAGTTTGTTTTGACAGCTATTGTTTGGTTTGATTTACAGATTTTAGCGGTGCGTCACTGTACGGCGCGTATATCGCGTGATTTCAACGAGGAGTTTCCAAAGCTGCGCATTTTCTCACATCCGAATATCTTGCCAATAATTGGCGCATGCAATCAGCCACCAAATCTTATTACAATTAGTCAGGTGAGTACAGGAGTTTTGAGATTGTTTTTATTTTATTTTTGAAATGCTTGGGTTTTCATCTTTATATCATACATCATACATACTGAGTATTATTGTGTAGCATACCTTCCTTTTATTTTTTACAACCATCTAACAGTTTACCCAAATCATCTAATCCCTACCTCATTCATCTGCATCTCCTCTCTGGCGCAATTTTCAATAATTTTGCTTATTTCTTGCTGTGATTTTATCATCTTTATTTAAGGGGTTATAACCACTTGCAATTCAGAATTGTGATTTTTTTTTGTGAGGAGGTATTTTATTAAATTAATAAATAAAAGAAGAAGAAAAAAAAACGTTAATTTCTGTTCTATCAAAGCTGCAGTAACCTTGAAAAATAGAAAGATTCCAAACAAAAAATTGATTTTGATAGTTTAAGTTGTACGGCAGCTATATGCTATAGTAATCCGATCTAAAATTTTTTTTCGGAGATTGTATCTATGCGTTAGATAACAATCCATGTCGAATCGCGTGAAGATATCTCGCCATATACGAACGTTTTCCATACAATGTCTGGATTTTCATCGATCAGTTTGTATAGTAGCTGTACGTTATAGTAATCCGATCTAAAAAATTTCTTCGTAGGTTGTAGCCTTGTTTTCGAAATTAAACTGTGTCAAAGTTCGTGAACATGTCTCGTCAAATAAAAAAGTTTTCCGTACAAGGACTTGATTTTTATCGATCATTTTGTACGGTAGCTATATGCTATAGTTCTCTGATTTCAACAATATCTTAAGAAATTGTACCGTTGTCTTAGAAAATTAGCAGTGGAAAATTTCGTGTAGATATCTCGTCAAATAAAAAAGTTTTCCATATAAGGACTTATTTTTGATGGATCAGTTTGTATGACAGCTATATGTTATAGTGGCCCGATCTGAAAAAAATATTCTGAGATTGCGTTATTGTCTTGGAAAGTAATCTGTGGCAAATTTTATGAAGGTATCTCCTCAAATTAAAAAGTTGTTCATACAAGAGCTTGCTTCTGATGGATCAGTTTTTATGGCAGCTATATCATATAGTTGTCCAATATCACTGGTTACGTTAATGAAGCTGTTTCTTGAGCAGAAAAGGATATGTGCAAATTTCCAGATTGATATCTCAAAAACTGAGCGACTTGTTCGCATTTATGCAGACATACTTCGCTGATCAAAAGTTCTTTAAAAGTTCTCTGCCGTTTTATTCCGGCTCTTACAAACTACGTGTTAAACCTTACTCGTATCTAGGTTTAGAAGCGATTTTTTGAAATTCTGAAGTGGATATAACCTCAAATCAAAATCTCATATGCACTCCCGCATCCCGTTTAAACATGCACCTTTTGCCGTAAACATTACATAATAAATTTATCTTATTAAAATTGTCTCCAAACACATTTGTGTAGTTTATGACGCGTGGTTCACTCTTTAATTTGCTACACCGTGCCACTGGTATTGTGGTGGATACGGCGCAAGCAGTGCGTTGCGCCTTGGACATAGCACGTGGTATGGCGTATCTACACTCGCTAGAACGCATCATACCCACGTACAACTTGAACAGTCATCACGTCATGGTAAGTATAATTCATATATAAATTTTCGACAATAACTAATTACACAAAATTTGTTGTAACATAAATTATTACCACAGATCGATGATGATTTGACCGCGCGCATCAATATGGGCGATGCGAAATTCTCCTTCCAAGAGAAGGGACGCATTTACCAACCGGCCTGGATGTCACCGGAGGCGCTGCAACGCAAACCGGGCGATCGCAATTGGGAGGCGTGCGACATGTGGAGCTTCGCCATCATCCTATGGGAGCTGACAACGCGTGAGGTGCCGTTTGCCGAATGGTCGCCCATGGAGTGCGGCATGAAGATCGCCTTGGAGGGTCTGCGCGTAAAAATACCGCCGGGCACGTCGCCGCACATGTCGAAACTGATCACGATCTGCATGAATGAGGACGCTGGCAAGCGACCGAAATTCGATATGGTCATACCGATTTTGGATAAGATGAAACGCTAAAGCAACAGAGAAAATGATCATCATGGCTGCCTTTGTATGAGCTTATGCAGCGCGTTTCTAGCACATTTTCGCTTAAAACTAATGCAAAACTAAAAATGTGTGTTGTATTTAAGCCAAGCACAACGAAAATGCCAACTCATTTAATAAATACGAAATTACCATTTACCGCAAGCAGCGTAGGCCTTTGTCTATTGCATAACTGCGCTGCATGCGGTCGCCTTTGCCAAACCACAAAAGTGCCTAAAATCGTCGGAATTTTTAATAAACGCAAACATTTAACTCAAATTAAATGCATATAATGAAAATAATTGCACAAAGTATATTTAGTAATTTTTTAAAACAATTTTATGCGTGATTTACATATATACAAACTATTTTTAAACCAGCGTTTTCCGTATGCAAATGTTGCACGTTGTGTGTTTAAGTCAATTATGCTTTGTGGCAACTGTAAAATCTCAAATTCTACAACTACAACAACAACTACTATTACTACCCACCCAATGGCGCATAACAATTAATTTATTTAATATATTTTTATGTATTTGTTTACTAATCTCTGCTATTCTAAGAAGCCAATTTAACTTTAAACTATTTTATCGGTGCTCTAACTGTATTATTAATGCCACCACAGTTGTATTTCGTTAATTTTAACTACTTTCAACACCCACTGATTTATGTTTTTATTGTTTTTGTACTAATTTCGGTAATAAAAAATAAATTTTTTGTTATTGCTGTTATATATTTTGATATTTTTATATACTTTATACTCGTATATTATATTTTAAATATTATGTAATAGCCAAAATAACAAATAAAATAATTTAATGTAGTATTTTTTATAATAAAGCTTAAAGAAAAGTGTTTTTTCATTGTTCCTTGTACATTAGGGTGCGGTGTCATGAAGTCACTTAAAAACAAGAAGAAACGTTAATTTCGGCTGCACCGAAGCTAATATACTCTTCACAGGCGCATTTCTTTTAGTAACTAATTGTTCAGTTTATATGGAAGCTGTATGCTATAGTAATCCGATCTGAACAATTTTTTTTATTTTTTACATTGTTGCCTTAGAAAATAATCCATATCAAATTTCGTGAATATATCTTGTCAAATGCAACAGTTTTCCATACAAGAACTTGATTCCGATCGTTCAGTTTGTATGGCAGCTATATGTTATAGTGGTCCGATATTGGCAGTTCCGAAAAATGAGCAGCTTCTTGAAGAGAAAATGACGTTTTCAAAATTTTAAAACGAAATCTTAAAAACTGAGGGACTAGTTCGTATATATACAGACGGACAGACAGACGGACGGCAGACAGACAGACGGACATGGCTAAATCGACTCAGCTCAACATACTAATCATTTATATATACACTTTATAGGGTCTCCGACGCTTCCTTCTGGTTGTTACAAACTTCGTGACAAGCTTAATATACCCTATTCAGGGTATAAGATAGAAATCGTTAAACTTTCTCTAATATGATCTGTTAGTAATTTATGCATTTTTTAGCGCATACAAATGTGCAAAAGTTGTTTATCTTGATTTTGGTCTGCCTGTTTGTATGGCAACTACATATATTCTACAGTTTTCCGATTCTAACAGCTTCTTCAGAGATTGTAGCTTTACATTGAACTTTAATCCATACCATATTTCGTGAAGATATCTTGTCTAGCGGGAGTAAATTACCTAACCGCCTCTTAAGAACATCAAGAGGTCTTTCCTCAATTACGTCGACGGCATCGAACAATACGCCGACCGTACTTCGAACAAAACTAAGTTCCGACGAGCACGGACCGCCATTCACAGCGGAACTATTAACACCTTCACCGACTCCCTTCCAGTAAATGGCGTTCCTGGAGTCAAGCCACCATCCACTGCAGACGAAGAGCTCAAGTTGCCGCGAGAAACGAGAGTGACACTTGCGCAGCTTCGTTCTGGATACTGTAGCAGGTTAAAAACCTACTTGGCCATATCCAACATATGTCCTGCTTGCAATGAGTCTCCGCGTGACACTGGCCACCACTTTGCATGCCCCGCCAACCCCACTCATCTGAAACCATTTTCCCTTTGGTCCGACACCGTCGAAACAGCACGTTTCTTGGGCCTCCCGTTAGATGACGTCGACGACAACTCAGATAATCCTCATCATCCTAACGGGGATTGAAAAACTGCTAAAACAACAACAATAAGGAAGATTTCGAGGTGATTCGTGAGATCCGGCATCCCTAGCTCAATTTTTCTTTGGGCCTCGTAATAAATCTATTGATTTATGATGGTAATAACTCCTTTGTCTGATCTACTACCCCTTCTCCTATAGTCCAGACTCTAGCTAGTTCCCCGATATCTACTTTACAATATGACAGAGGTTGTATGGTCATCTCTAAAAGCACTAAACCCAAGTTGCGGCTTTTTCTTCCCGTCTTTCTACCCTACAGCGATCTTACCTTTTACAGCGGCAACTGTTTTTGTTGTAGCAATAAAGACAATCCCTCAATACCATGTTTATGTTTTTGTTGTAGCGGCAGAATTCTGTCGAGTTGACAGTCCTTGGTCGGATAAAAATCCGGGTCCGTTCCGGTTACGTAGACACGACTGCCGTGGGAACGGTCCTCAATACCTTTTTTGGTAATGCTGTCAAGTTGGAAGGACACAAATCCCGGTTCGTTCCGGTGACGTAGACTCGACCTTCATGAAAACGGTACATGCCAAATCTTCTTCCGTGATTTCATTCTAACAGGTTTCATTCATATTCTTCATCGTTGTCTTTAGATCTTCTGTGGGATTTGTAGTTATTCCAGAGTCTACAAAGGTCTACATTATTAAGTTTCTAACTTTTTATCGCCGTCTTTGTTTTTACCATCAGCTTTCAACGTTTGATGTTGTTTTCGTAGCGGCAGAAAACAGCCCGAGGTAATTTAAAGGAATGCTGAGGTGAATCCGTTCCGATAACATAGACCTGACTCCTTCGAACGGTTTCAGCATTTGATCGGCAGTTCTCGTTCACATTGTTTACTTTTTCGGAGGGATTAGATATATCTTGGCTTCTGTTCGAGACTATAACAGAATTAGATCAGATTAGTGATGAAAAATATTTATTAACATTGTTCGATCCGGAGAAAGTGAGCGACTCTCACACATGACTGCCTATCCTGCTTCCGCCAAGCCAAATTCGAAGGTCTGAGCGGAACAGGTATGTAGAACTTTAAGTTTGGCTACCACTTCCTGAGTTGTGGATTGCGATTTGAACTGTAGGAATCCCTCAAAAATTGTTGAACGAGTTTATTTCCAACATCAATGTGAATTCCTTACATTTTCTAAAACTTATTTAAAGCTTCTATAATATATTTGTGGCATGCATTGTCATATTTCTCCCTTTCATGCCTCTTAATAAATTTTTGCATTCCTAAATGTCATTGTTCTAAAAGCATTATTCACCGGATATAAGCAACACCAACAAAAACCGCTGAAAATACTTTGCCGGTCACGTGCTTTCCTATCGGTTTTGCCACCGAGCTACTCCACATTTGTAGCTTGTCTGCAAACGTTTGCAGAAATGCATTTCCGATGATTTACTGTCAAAACTGTACTTATGTATATATGAGAGAGAGCGTCGACTGTGCAGTAGCGGCGAATGAGCTTCAAAAAGCTCCAACGAAATCCCACACTCGAAACACGAGCCTCGGCACTCAGCTGTTGTTGCCGGAAGTGCAGACCATGCTCGGTGAGAATGTGTATGCGCGAGTGAGTGTGAAAGACGCTGCAATGAGCACAACGGCCCTGACCTACTTAACATCAGCGCTGGCAGCAACAACAAGCACAAGCAAATAATTTGAAAAGAATGAGCTATTGGGAGCAGATTCACTTTTTATTGCAGCGGCTAGTGTTCCGTCTTGTGCTCGTATCCTGAAAAGTGTGAGAACCCAGTGATTTCGCCTGTGGTAGTGTGTGTGTGTGTTTTGTTTACTTGTATGGGTTTGTGTTGTTAGCTTTTCTAAGTGCTTGTCGAAAGCTTTGAAAAGGCTCATAATGAATGAATCAGTAAGGCAAAATGTGGAAATGCGATTGTTGACATTTGAGGAAAATGGCTTATGTTGCTTGGAAGTCAGCGCAGATAATTACTTAAGAATTAAGTAGTATGCATAACATAAATAAATATTTTAATTTGCGGTCATTCTGAGATTTTTACATGGAAAGTCGACCTGCGGATATTCATCAGTCATTCTTAGATAGCATAAAACTTGATCAAAATTGACCCGGACTGAATATTTTAATTTGCGTTAATATTGATTGCTTCTAAGATTTGGACATGGAAAGTCGACCTGAGCATATCCATTGCCATTCCAAGGTAGCCTACAACTTGAACAAAATTGACCCGGATTGAAACAACTTTTTCACATATTTTAATACTCCTTCAAATTAGGCTTGAGCTAATACCAGCAAGCCAAGGCTTAAACCAATTTTCCATACATTTGCTATAAGCCTCGACTGGGGTGACCTTCAGTGGCTTCAGCGAATTTCTCGGAGCGCCATTCGTCAGATTAAACCTTGCCGTTAGCAGTAATGATGAATTTGATAAATGTAGGGTCATCAGCAAATTTGTCAAGCATCTATTTTACGACCTCTACATGTAGTTTTTACAAGAGATGGTATACCTCTAATATTGACACGCGTTATATCCAAATCTTTAGTCAAAATGCGTTTAGTCGTTCCATAAGAGATGTTAGATGCTCACATTGAGATCCCCTGCTACTTTCGGATGACAAAAATATGGTATCCAAGTACTCTTTCTTTACTTTTTTTGATGTTATCGTTGTTCCAAAAGATTGGCAGCTTTAAAAAACCACTGTCCAAAATTGCTTAATTTTTGACACTAAATCAACACAAAGAATAACTTTTTTTTCTGGAAGAATTCCTCGCTCTACGCCAATTTGCAATACCCTCTTCGTTAGTGTCCGTTATAATTACTTATATACAATTATAAATGAATAGCAGAGAAACAGCGTTTCGATGACGACTATTATGTCCAGAAGTATGAGTAGTCTTTCTAGATAGAGTTAAGCCTCATTCTAGCCATCAGTTCGATTTAATGTGAGAGTGTCTAGCAATAATTTTTTGTGTCAACATAGTGAAAAGACTGGCTGAAAACTCAAGTCCTGAAAATTTCAAGTCCTTAGCTTTTGCTTCAGAGTTTGTTCGTTGAGACGACCTAATTCCCTCTCCATTGAGTATGTTTTCTGGTTTACAAACAAGAAATAGGTAGTACCAACAGGATTCTTAATACTTTGTTCCACCAAATTCTCGCTGTAATGAGGTTTGGATATTCTCGCTACAAACTGTTCCCAGAGGTTCAGCATAAAATACATAATAATTCTCACAAAAGCCTGCTATACGTTCCAATAATTGACAGTCCGGCGTCCTAGCCATGTTTGGTGCGGTTAGTAATAGTCAATGATCCTTAAAGCACTGTAGCTTTTATCTTCCTTTTAGACAAATCCTTCTTGGTATACAAAGAAAATTCTTCCCCTCACAGCCCCTTGGTAGTACGTGTATTTTATGAAAAAGAAATACGCAAAAAGCGTAGGGAAAGGATACAAAGAGCAGCTGTATAAGCATCAATGGAGCTCTAAGACAGGCAGTAACTGTTTTTTTACACTTACTGCCAAAACACACCTGTTCTCTAAGCGACTGGTAGTGAAGTCAGTTTTTAGACTGAGGATACCCTACCTATTAGCCGCCTGTAATAAGAGAATAAGTTCCCGCTTCTACATAAATTCGTTCACCATTATTGCTTTCCCTTCCAGAGAAGAGTTGGAAAGCCATCTATACGGATGGGTCCAAACGAGATAATAGAGAAAGAGGTGGTATTTTTTCAGCAAACTTAGGTATAAGAATGGCCTTCCCTATATCATACCACTGCTTCCAAGCTGAGGTCACAGTAATTAATGAAAACCTTCTTGTTTTGATGAAGTGTGTGCTCATAACAAGTAATGTAATCACCATGCAATGAGTATTGTAAAAGCTTTCAAAATGTATAAGAAAAAGATCATATAAGTGATATAAGTGCAACACTTTATATAGGAAAATAATCAAAACTATCAGTGGAAGATTTCTTGACGGCATCTCAGAGGTTATATAAGAAATTGGTTTGATGAACTTCTTCAAAAGTAAATGCTACTCAAGAGAAAACATAATAGATTTTTTTATTATAAAATCATAAAATTCATCTTTTTTAAGGTGAAATTTTGTGAATTTTTGACTGCAAGGTCATTATATGTACAAACAATATCTTCAAGAGATAATTTTTTTATTCTTAATTCGCAAAAATTGCATTTTAACATAGTTTTCTGTTCGGCTTAAAATTTTTCACAATACAATTTCTCCAACGTGTCCAACTAGGCGTATGAGTGATCTCCAGAACATACAATATTTATTACAAAAGTTACTCATACGCCACGCGCACAATTCTGAAGTCACATACAAAATGAAAATAAACATACAAATGAATGCTTTATTGATTATTACATTAATGATTGCTTCTGATCAATTTCCTGGTGGACCTGTGTTTTACAAAAAAATTGCAAAAACTTACCAGGCGAATACTTAAATTCATAAAGGCAGTATCCAACAATTACTATTTTTTTATAAACAGCGCTCTCTCACTTACTTACTCTTACTCTCCGTTATAACGCACTTACTCTCACCAACACTCGCGTTTTTGCGCTGTGTTTTCACGTTCGCCGCTCTGTTTATGTTTTTCAACGGTGGTTCGGTGTACTTTGTCCTGCTAACGGTGCATTGCTCGCTGCTGCTTGCTGCTGTTGTTGTTGCAGTTGTTGTGCAGCGCGCACATGTGACCGCTGTTATCCTTTTTGTTGCTATAACCAACAACTTCGGCTGTATTTGAAAGCTAACGAGGCGTACATTTACAATTGCTGATGGGCTAACGGTGCATATTGCGGCCGAAACGTGCCTGCCGCTGCCACTCGCTGACTCTTCGATACGCTAGCTTAAAGTTTAATGGTCCACTATTCGAGTGCGCTGCAATGCAGTGGCGGGGCGGTGCAGTGCAGGAGCAAGCGAGTGTGCGAGAGAGAGACACACACACACAGAGATGGAGAGAGAGAGAGCGGGCGTGTGTGCTGAGGCGCACGAAGGTACGGGCAGTGGCTATTCCAGTTTTAGTTGGCGACACATCCGCATTGTGGTCAATAAAACACACACCGTTTTTGTTGTTATTTTTTGCTGACTTTAACGGTGCTGTCGACCACGCTGCCGAAGCTGAGGGCTTTCAAGATGAATTTCACTGCATTTTTCGCATGTTTGGAAAATAGCGGTTGTGAAGTTTCTAACGCGTGGTGGTGAGCAAGCCGCATCAACCAAAGCGGATTAAGTCGTCGTTGGTTAAGTAGTGAATTACCGAAATGCATTTGTAGTGAATATTAGCGAAATTATTGCAATAACGGTAAATATCATTTTCAAGAGTGTGTGTGTGAATAAAATTTATTGATTTGTGCAACAAAAGCCAACATTTCGAATACTAAGTGCCGCATATGCAAATAAATTGCATTAAAAATTTGCAACAACAACAGCAATAAAGCACTGCAAATTCTGCATAAATCCAAAAGCTGCAATTTATTCCTTACCAACAACAACACACACACCATTTGACATTATTAGCGCAGAGCTGTGAGACAGGCTGACAGGCAGGCGGGCAGGCAGGCAGGCGGGTATAAGCTGCACAAAACAAACAACACCAACACCACCAACGACCGCCGGTAGGCTCATCGCGCACTCGGCACGACAGCCTCGGTGCCTGTGTGCCGGAATGCCTGCTCGAATGCAGAAAAAGCTCCGGCGGCATGCAGCCAAGTAACTAAAAACAAAACGGCGACTAAAAGCCGATCAGCTAAGCAACCGACCGACCGGGTTTTCACAAGCCCAAAACACGCACACACACACACATACACACTCACGTGCTACTCGCAACACAAGTACGTACCGTTACACTCGCAAACAAATGCAGCGCTTTGCAGTGGCTGACTGTAGATGCATATTCGCTAGTGCCGCAAAGCGTTTGTGGGCGGGGAGCAGTCGGTCGATTTGGTGGAAAATCCATTAGAAAGCAATCGAAATCAAAATTTACAAGTGAAAATAGTGGCGAAAAGTGCTTTAACAACTGGCAATAACCTGCAAATGATGTTAAGTGAAAATGGATTAAAATTATTTCGCGTGAATAAATGTGAAAATATTTGAAAATATAAGTGTAAATACTGAAAATACTGAGCATAGCACACACACTGCGTTACAGTCTTGGAAAAAGTGCGTTTACAAATTGTTGTTGTTGCAAATGTGTTTTAAAAAGCATTAAAAGTGTAAATAAATGCAAAAAATTTTCCAGAAATATATGTACTTTAAGAAAACGAAAAGCAATAAATCACTTTAACAAATTCAATAATCATTTTAATTCAATACAACAGTGTGTGCAAATATACTAAGCAACTGTAATACCACAAACAAATCACCAAGCACAGCAAAAAATAGAGTTAAAAAAAATAAGTAATTTAGTTGCGTTGAATATATCATCATTATACTCGTATATGTATAAACGCTTGTGAGAAAATATATGCTCAACACAAAACATTGAAAAATATAAATATCGACTTTCTAAAAATCATAAAAATTAACACTTAAATCAGTAACGTTATGTTTTTTTAAATCAAATCTCGCTCCGTGCACCCGGCAACAGCTTAAATGTATTTTAGTGTTTTTCAATATCTAGGCCAGCCCCATCGAGGGCCGGCGACACATGGAGTTTCCAACCAAATCTAGTTTAAGCGTCACTGACACTAACAGGTATGTCTCAAAGATTTTTTTTTAATTTTTATTTTTTATTTAAAAAATTTTTAATAAAACAAATCCGAGAAATACTTAGAAAAGCTATTTTAAATATTTGTTTGATATTTTGATGATCCAATGATAGGCACGCGACAAAAGAATACTCGCTTAAATTACAAAGCCATGCAGAGAAATTATAAAAACACGTATATGGTACTTTTATACCCTGCACAGGACATATTAAGCCTGTAGCATACAGAAGAAAGCGTTGAAGGCCATATATTTAAGGGGGTATTCTGGTCTAGAAGCATGAATTTCAGGTAATTTTTAAAGTGCCGTAAAAAAAGGCAATTAATATTTTTACTATCCATTTTTTTATTAGTTATTTGTTAATTTTGGAAGAGTACAGAAAAAAATTAAAAACTAAAAAAAGTAAAAAATTTCAAAAATTATGAGCTGACGAAGTGGGGGGTCTCTAAAAATTTCCACGTGACCATGCCCATGATTTCAACCCTCCTAGTTATCTGAAACCAAAAAAAAAGATTAATTTTGAATAATGTCGCAAAGGCCGGAACTACGGAAAAGTGGGAAAAATTTTTTTCACAAAATGAAAAAAAAAAAAGATTTTTTGGATCACTTTTTCTGACTATTTCGAATTTTTTAAAAATAATAAAAATAAAAATTTGGGGTTAGGGCTAGTTCCAACCATAGACAAGCCTATAAGGAAGACTCTATAAAAATTTCAAGTAAATGGGTCCAGTAGAACTTGAGAAATTGTGGGCATCGTTCCGAAAAAGTCAGTTTTGAGAAAAACGCGTTTAAAGTGTAGGAGACAAAAATAAGTCGAATTTTGAAAAATCCTTCCAAGGTTATATTTTTGAAAGTCTAAACTTTCAAGATATGCAAAAAAAATCGATTTTTTCAAAATCCTATACAAGAATACCCCCTTCAGTATGTATGTACCTATGCAAAGGGTGTTCCATTTCGAGGTTCCATACTTTTTTAAAGAAAAAACGCAGAAACTTCAAATTTAATGGGGAATGTTTATTATCATTCGAAAGAACATTCTTTGGCATTTATTTTTTGAAGATTATCTCTTTCACATCTTGGCCGCGGCTACGTCTCAGTTGAGTCCAATTTTCGATGACTCGTTCGAGCATTTCGACTGGTAACTGGCGAAAGACACGCGTGATGTTTTGCTCCAAAGCCTGAATTGAAGCGATATTGTCCGCATAGACGTTATATTTTACATATTCCCACAGGAAAAAGTCTAACGGTGTGATATAACACGATCTTGGTAGCCAATCGACCGGCCCAAAATGTGAAATAATCTGCATACCGAAATGTTCTCTCAAAAAATTCATTGATTGAAGCGATGCGTGAGAAGTGGCGCCGTCTTGTTCAAATCAAATGTCGCCGAGATCACGAGCTTCAATTTCAGGCATCAAAAAGTAGGTTATAATTGCTCGATAACGGTCGTTATGACGGTTACGTTCTTACCGGCATCATTTTTACAGAAATAAGGACCGATGATTCCACCGGCTCATCAACCACATCAAACCGTTGTTTTTTCTAGATGATATAGTAGCTCTGGAATCTCTTCAGTTTGCCCTACGTCGCAAATAGACAATTTTCCTTGTTTACATTCCCATTGAGCCAGAAATGGACCTCATCGCTGAACAAAATTTGGCTGGAAAACGTCGAATCTTCTTGGAGCTTTTCAAGAGCCCATAGAGCAGAGAGATGTCGCTTGGGAAGGTCGAGCGGCTTCAGTTCTTGCATAAGCTATATTTCGTACGCTTTCCATTTAAGGTTTCGACGTAAAATGTGCCAAGTCGTTCTATACGTGAGTTCGAGTTGCGAACGGCGCCGAAACGACTCTCCACAGTTCTGATGTACACTCTCAGCTACGGTTGTTATATTTTCCTCACTGGATGGTGAACGTAGCTATTCGATCGTATATAATCCAATAATGAATTCTGGGTCTCAAGATGGTTGATGGTGATGCGAATAGTACGCTTGGTAGGCCGATTATGTTGGGTATAAGTTAAGGGAAACGGACGAAACACATTCTTTACAGAACGTGAATTTTCATAATAAAGTTGAACGCTTTGTAAACTTTGTTCAGACGTAAGTTTTCCCACGATGAAATGCCAAATAGTACAGAATATTAACATCACAAATTAACACGGCTCACCGAGATCTGTCAAAAAAAGCTATTGAAAGAAGTACCTCACCCGTTAAAGTGATTTAAAATATAAGTGAATTCAAACATTATGATTTTGAATAAGTTCTTTAAACGCACAAAATTTTATAAACTTGAACAACCGCAGCCAATATCCACGCAATACAAAGTCTAGCAAGATAGTGTCGTTCCATCAGCTTATTTCTTTGTCCTACTTAAGATTAAGCACTGGGAATGTTAATTTACTTGTGTTTTCACTTCCTAGCAGTATTCTTCTTGGTAAAATCCTTCGTTATCTCACATTCAGCTTTATCATTTTCACAGTTTTCGACATTTGTAGTCCATTAAAGTAAAAAGGAAATACATTCTATTATTTTATGAAGTGTTCGAGACTGTTCATTGTGCTGTGTGTGTTGAGGCGCTTTTTTCATTTGCTCTGAAACATTCAAATTTAGAGACTAAGCAATATCGTTTTTTTCGTACTAAAAAGCCTATCACAAAACAATTTTCCAAAAAAGTCGCATTTGTCATAGCCTCTACATAGCATTTCGACTTCTCTTTTCTACAAATCAGACATGATTGATTACATTTTGATGTTTATGTGAGGATAAATAACCAGTTACTAACCAAAAAAGTTCACGATTCTGTTCTGGGTCAATAAATGCTACATACCCTAACTCTAAATTTTTGGTAGCACGTTGAACGGGTACAGTGGAAGATTCCTACATTTTGGACTTGTTTTTTTTGAAAGGGTGTATGTCCATTATTTTATAACCAATTAGAATTATGTCCATCAAAAATTCAACTTGATAAAATTTATCGAAAGGTGAGTGTTAAGTTGGGATTGCTGGAAAGAAGAAAAATATGATTATTATAATCCCAGCTCTTACTAAGCTTCTTGGGGCAGAGAAAATTGTGATAACACTTAGAGAACCCAGAAAAGAACGGCGCTTAATATAATGAAAGGTTGCTTTGAGAAAAACAGTTGGCTGTTGTGTACTTGAGAAAGAGATAAAGATATATATGTAGAGAGAGAGGGAGATATATAAATATATAGTAAATAGAGATAGCCAGAGACGAATGTAGATATAGAAAGAAGCAGTGAGTGAGATAGACAAGTCAATTTTAGTATGAGTTAGTTGATGACTTGAGAAAATAATAAGGATAGCGAGAGACAAATAAGTGAATAGAGGCTGAAAGTGACGGATGTAGATATAGATGGAATCAGTGAGTGAGATAGAAAAGTTAAAATTTCGCCAAGTTTGCCAAATTTTCAATCAAATTTTTGTGATTTTATACTACAGGTTTATTATGTATGTACTCTTAAATGATGCCTTAATAATTGGTTAAATAACACCAGGTCTGACTGTTAATATGCCATATCATCCCATAATCTTCAATATAGAATATAAAATATAGATTTTATTTGAATTATTTGTATATTATTAATGAAACAGCAGGTCATAGGTTGATCTTCCTCTTAGTCGATGGTATGAGCAAGAACCTAAAGACTTATAAATATATTTTATTAATGGTTATTAATCTTTTAAACCAAATTTTTCTTTGAACAGCAAATATTTCAAGTTATATTGTAAAAGTTGCCAATTTTTAGAAGTCAGAAATATATTTTCAGTCTCTAAAGTAAATTTCGCAAAACTATAACCAAATATGGCATCATAACTTTCAGAACACTTATTCAGCTACAATGTTTTCCATTACAAATATGCTCAGCATGGTATTTTTAACGGCATATTTATGCACTTGCATATCTGAATAAATATATGCAGAAATTTGTGTGCGCCTTTCTTCGCTTGCGACAGCACTTCTGTGTCATTCTATTGCCTCGGGATGCTGCTGTGTGGTTTTGAGTCTATGAAACTAGGCCGGCTGCCTGGGTTTGTGCCAGCGCTAGAAAAAACCCATAAAGCGCACAATTTATGACTCTTCTTCATTTGTTTGTATATATGTATACTAATGCATATAGCATATATTTTGAATTGATTTTACTGAGATTTATGGGCAAAGGCTTTATTGGACACTGCATTTTTCGCAGTTTTTATCGCGTGAATCGCAAAAGTGAATTTCAGCGAGGCATTGTGTAGAGTAAATGGTGTGTTACATAGTGGCTTTTATGTACATATGTACTGCACATAATATGATAAAGATTCATATGCAAGCGCCAGTTTAATTTACGGGGTATAAAATTGATTTTTTTAAATTTAATTGCTTCTGGGACACTCTGGCAAGCTGCTTTTGATCACAACAGTTTATTCTTATTCTCTTGGCTCGGCGATTAACCCATTATTGCTTTTGTTGTATTGTAAAACTCTTTTGGCCACTTAGTTTATATTATTACATCGAGTCTATAAGTATTCTTTGAAGCTGTACACAAGTATTTGAGTGACACAAAGCAGTCGGTAAAGGGCGTGAAGTCATCGAAAACTTGCCTAAAAACTAGTCCACCATCTACCTCATCAAAAAAAAAATAAGGAAACAGTGCTTGAAAACCGTCGTGTTGTAGCATGTAAATGCCCCTGGAGCCTATTTTGAAGGCGATAATAAATATTTTGGTTAAAATACGTGAAAATAAAGTTACTCATATCAGACCGGATCGATTGTGAGCTGATAGTAGATTACGTTTTCTTTGAAATTTGTCAGTTGAATTCAATAAAAGAGAGGTATTAATGTACACCCATTTAGATAATTTATGCCAGTTGTTTGTTCGATTCGCCTTTTTTTCTCGCGCTAGCGAATCAAAGATGGCAAATGACGTTTCGTGAGTTATTATAACGACTGTGATATCTCTGTTTATTTACTATACGCTCCACTAAATATGTGCTTAGCCTTAGCAGTAGGGACGTATGTAAGTCCATGTCATCCAATTCGGGATAAAAATATTCAGTTATCATTGAGCGGTAGAGATTCCCTTTGATAGTAACGTGCCGGTCTTGATCATCACGGAATAAGTACGGCCCAATGACGGCGCCGGGCCATAAACCGCACCAAATCGTCATTTTTTCGGCATGCAATGGTGACTCGTGGAGTATATGTGGGTTGCTGCCTGACCAATAATGAATATTTTGCTTATTGACGAAGCCATTCAGACAGAAATGAAGCTCATCTATGATTTTTCGCTGAAAATCCGGACCATTTTTAAGTTGTTGCTCAGTCCAATTCACGAACATAGGACAATTGTGGTGGTCAAGCGGCTTCAGTTCTTGTGTCAATTTGATCTTGTAAGGATGTGGGCGAAGATCCTTTAGCAAAATTCGCCACAACGAAGTCAGAGAGGTGCTCAACGCTTGAGAACGACGTGTGAGAGACTGATTTGAGTCTTCCTCAATTGATGCGCTAGCGGCAACAATATTCTCGACATTACGGGCACTCTTTGCCTCACTGGCAAGGGAACATTTTGTACGATGCCTATGGTTTCAAATTTTTCCACTAGACTCTCAATGGTTGATCTGACAGATAGACAGATCGCCGTAATAAGTGCTATATATAAGCAGTAAAATAGGATACAGAACTCAAACTACGCACGACGAATCGCGTTAAGGAAGGGCACCTGTGGTTTGAAAATATTTGAAAAGTGGGCATGGTCCCGCCCGCTAATAAGTTTTATGTATATATCTTTTAAACCAAAGCTATATCACTCAAAATTTACACAGACACATTTTTTCAACTTCTTCACCTTCTTCACGATAGCCTGAAAATAGGTGAAATCGGATGAAAAGCCCGCCCGCTCCCCATATAACGGTTTTGTGGGATTAATAACTGAATGCGTCAATGATATTAAATTTCACACCCAGGATGGCACAAAAAGGTTTTACAGGACCCGGTGTCAAAATTGTATAATAGACGTGGCATGCTCCATCCTTAAGTGAAATCACATATCTCAGGATCTGTTCGACCGATTTTAACCAAACTTGATACATAACATTTTTTCAATATTCATATGTCACGATGTGAAAATGGAAGAAATCGGACTACAACCACGCCTGTTTCCTATATAACATATTTCTAAATTCCGCTTGATTATTTCAGTTTCCTGTGTACAAATCAAAAAGCAATTAATATATTGGGATACAACTTTGCACGAATAATTCTTTTGAAGTATGCCACCTTATAACCGAAAATTGCCCAAATCAAACCAAAACTATTCAAGCCCCTAGGTACCGAATATGTGGACCCCAGTAACTATATTTGAATTTTGACTAAAAATATCGGTCCATGTGTGATATATATGAATGAAATTTGGAGATAATATTTTTCTTATTGAGGTGTGTGTATTACGAAATAGGTTGAATCGGGCCAAACTTCGAACTTCCTGGTGACTTTATATCCCATATATTTGTCAATATTTGAGCTATCTCAATGAAATATGCAGAGCGTATTTTATTCATAACAGTTTATCTATGTGCCTAAAATGGATAAAATTAGGTGAAAACTTGACCTAGTCACTATATAACTAATATCAGGATATTCGAACATCCGGCTGACTTTACACATATAGATTAGTGCAAAAATATACATTTTTCAGTTACACACGAACTTAGTCTTTCTTAACTTCTGAAATAAAGTTTCGACCATACCTGAAGATATTTCTCCGGTTTCGATCTCTGGAAGGCGCAAGCGTATGACATTTTCGGTTACACTCGAACTTAGCTCTTCCATACTTTAATGCAATTTTTCATTTTTAGTGCGCAAACCCTCTAAGTACATATGTGTACTTAACATACAAGGTGAGTTCCAAAGTAAACAGGACTTTTTAAACCTAGGGCCCCCTGTTGATGTCATCTATCTACTATCTTTATCGATTGTTCAGTGACTAATGTCCATGACATTTCATTGATTGGAAGTGAAGTTATTGCGTTCTAAGTGTCAGTATGTTTGTGTTATCGGTGCGAAAATGAGCTTCGAACAAATAGCCAACATTAAATTTTGTTTTAAAATTGGTAAAACTTTTACCAAAACGTTTCAGTTGATGAAACAAGTTTATGGCGATGATTGAATATCCCGTAGCAGAGTACACGATTGGTTTCAACGTTTTCAAAGTGGTCGTGAGGACATAAATGACGATCAACATGTGGGCCAATCAAAATCCGTGATCACCGGAAATTCCATCGAAACTGTGCGTGAATTCATCAAAAATCAGCCGAAATCATCATTGAAATTCATGGAAATGGAATTGAACATCTCCAAAACATCGATTTATCGCATTTTGACCGAACCTTTGGGCTTACGAAAGGTGTGAGCACGGTTTGTTCCGGACAAATTGACTGACGACCAAAAATTGCTCAGAATCCAACATTCGAAGGACGATTAATTGGCCACAAATCACATTTTAACCATTAAGCACTCCCCGTATTCACCTGATATGACACCGTGCGACTTCTTCCTTTTCGGAAAAATGCATTTGCCCACGAAAGGAAAGCGTTATGCAGACGTAGAGGCCATTCAAAAGGCGTGCACCGGCATACTGGTGGCTATACCCGCCAACGAGCTAAAACTCTCGTTCGACATGCTTTTGGACCGTGCAAAACGCTGTATTGAAGCAGAAGGAGACAATTTTGAATAAAATAGATGGATTTTGCCGAAAAAATCATTTGTTCTGATTTTTTAAGTCCTGTTTACTTTGGCACGCACCTTGTATTTGCTATGAATAAATTTCAACAAAATTGAAAAAAATCTAACTTTGTCATGTACATATTTCATAATAATATTTGTTTTATTATCATTTTCAACATTTTTACTGTAATTTACAGTTACTCCCCTTCTGTACAATTCCAATAATAAAAATGAATAAGATTTTAAAAATATTTTAAAAACTCACGAGTCAGGTGGCGTTATTGTATGCACGGCAGAGTTTCGCTGCTGACCTAATTGAGTGTGCGGCAGGGTTGTATTGTGTTGTACCTGCAACTTGCGACTTGTGCCAGATTTCAGTTGAAGCGCCACATCCTGCTGCTGGATGCCAGTCACATCTACCTGCTACGCAAACACAACACTGGCAACGAACGGTAGTAAGCACCGTTATTTGATTATACATTTAATAGTTGTTTTATTTGCACTTTGCACATTTTTAAGCCTCTCCATTATTTTAAGTTTCGTTATTTTTGTTGCATGCACTTAGTGCCCGCATGCACCGGCGGCATGCTGTAGCCACTTTTATTTAATTTGTTTGGTTGAAGTGGCAACGTTCTTTATGCCATTATGCCACTCTTAGTTGATGCAATTTACCGTTGTTTTGTTGCGCAAACTTTTTCACTATGTAGGCGCATGCGAGGCGACCGAATGCGAGAAAATCTGAAGCGCTTAAGTTTTCACCTTATACCATACATACATATGTACATATGTGTATATGTGTATGGTATATATAATTTAGATATTTATTTTATTTATATATAACTGTGTCTATGTATGTTGAAAGACATAAAATTAAATCCTTTTTACGATACTTCTCGTATAACTGTAAACCACATATGAATATGTAACTAGAAATGCATGTGTGTTGTTATGTCACATTAGCGGCTGACAAGTGCCAGTGGCGAAATTTACGAGCAAATGCCATGCCAATTTTATATGCTTTTTACGATGTTAACACAATCATTTGCAGGTACACACATACATACATAATATAGTTTACATATGTAAGCTCTGTTGCAATATTTATTTTGCAATCGCAATCTATGACCTAAAAGGAAGCTGTTTAAGTGAAAACCAGAAAGTAGCGAAACACATTTTAAGTTGTTGAAATAAAGGGTGATCCATTCCGAGGTTCCTTATGTTAAAAAAAAAACACAGAAACTTCAAATCATTCGAAAAACATTCTTTGGCATTACTTTTGAGAAGATTGTCTCTACCAAGTGTTGACCGTGGCTACGTCTCAGTTGGTCCATTCGTTAAGTCCAATTTTCAATGACTCGTTCGAGCATTTCGACTTGCAACTGTTGAAAGACACGCGTGATGTTTTGCTCCAAGGCCTGTATCGAAGCGTGATTGTCCGCATAGACTTTAGACTTCACATATCCCCACAGGAAAAAGTCTAACGATGTAATATCAAACGGTCTTGGTAGTCAATCGACCGGCCCAAAGCGTTCTTTCAATAAATTCATTAATTGATGTGATATGTGAGAAGTGGCGACGTATTGTTGAAACCGTGCCACAACCCGTACCAAACCCTTTGTCCCAAATGCGCCAATTTTGCTTGATTACATACTCATTTAGCTAGAAATCGATGAACAAAATTAGGCTCGAAAACGTCGGATCTTCTAGGAACTTTTCAAGCGATGTCGCTTGGGAAGGTCGAGCGGCTTCAGTTCTTGCACAAAAGCTGTATTTTGTACGCAGACTATGTTGACAATAAGCTGAGCGAAGCGCGTGAAACACTTTCTTTACAGAACGTTATTCAGGCGTAAGTCTTTCGTAGATAAAAAACCAAACAACAGAACAAAAATTCTGCCAAAAAAGAGCTATAGAAAAAAGTTCCTTTTCTTGGATCACCCGTTTTTAGCTAAAACATCGGTTACTGCATTAGGTAATGGTTCTGTAACTATATTCATACGGTTCGTCAAAAGATGGAGTAAGTTGTTGCAGTACTCTAAACATACGTTAGAAAGCTACTGTCCTTCAGTCCCTTTTACAGTACATGTCATTCATTTGAAGTGTTGGGTTAGGTTCATACGAATAGGTACGGTCCTATCGATGGCTCTTACTTGGAAAGCTGTGAAGGTGCTTTGTGATAACCAAAAATTCCAAAAAATACAATAACCAGATCCTCATATATCAAAAAAGGTTCGGAGTTTACCACAAATTTTTCAAAGCAGTTTATATCACTCTCAGCCATTTTGCTAGGTTCATTGAGCAAAAATTATCTTCCATACACTTTTGTCAAAAATCGCCCAGAAAAATATTAAACCGGAACACCTACAATTGCGGCGAGATTAACTTTACTTAGAGCAAGTAGTGAGGGCGTTTTACAAGCGACTCAGGCTCAGAATATTTCGCAATCTCACAAATTCTGGTTGCTGCCAGTGCTTGTCGAGCTCATGTTTAGCGCAAAAATGCAATAGGACAACGAGGTACGGCATAAAATTGAAGTCCTTCCTAGCAAACTCAGCGGCTTTGCAGTTTCCGGCGATTCCTCTGTGGTCGAGCCCAGCCGAAGTCTATTACGGAAGAAGCTTGATCTTATTGTTAATGAGGCCAAGTACTTCTTGGCTAGTTTTAAGAGAGCTGAAAATAATAGCATCTTGGAGGATATTTATAGTGAATATTCCCTAGTCAGTTAAGCGTACGTGTCAAAAGTGGTTTCAATATTTCGAAAGTGGTGATTTTGGCTTATGAGACGTGGAACGTCCGTGACAAACAACTTTGGAGATGAGGAACTGGAAGCACTACTCGCTTAAGATTGTTGTCAAATACAAGAACATCACACAGAATCTCTGCGTTTATAAGCAGCCAAATATGTCCAAAATCATGGAAATCGGTTGTCATATGATTTGAAGTCAAGAGGCGTTCAATGATGATTTTGAAAGTGAGAAATGCTGCCTGAACGCTACAAAAAGACGAGAAGAAGTGGTTTTTGCATCGGGTTGTGACTGCTGATGATGCCCTGTGTTTGGTGGGAACAGAATTGCGAAGATTCTTCCCATTGTGACCATGCTTTGTGCCGAGATTTTGAGATATTGCACTGAAATTTTGCAGTGTTCCTTTTCTCCATAAGAAGCTGATGATTTGTCAGAACTGCCGACATCGCACCATTATAGGATTTACGAACTTGCCATACAAACTGGTGCAAAAGCCAAAATTTGTTGGCCCATAATTCCGGCCTCTTTTTACGATTTGCTTCGTTCAAACGACGCATAGCACACAAATAGCATCGATAATCCAAAAAAACTGTCAATATAACCTTAATTTTTTACCTGCTTTGACGTGTTTTTTCGATTTCGACTAAACTTTGACAATATTCGGTCGATTGAGCGCCTGTTTTTGGGTTGTAAACGTAGCTCCAAAACTCATCGCCAGAAATAATACGTTTCATGACATCCTGGTAGTCGGAAAGCATTATTTCACAGTTGTTTAAGCGATGCTGTTTTTCGAAAAAATTCAATGATTTTGGAATCAATCGTGCTTTCACTTTTCTTAGACCTAAATGATCTTTTAAAATAGTTTTCACTGATTGTTTCGATATTTCAACGATGTTAAAAGAGCTCTGACTTTTAACCGTCGATTCTCAAGCACCAATTTCTTTATTTCATGGCCGTGTTATGGACATGTTGTTGTTGTTGGCCATCCTGGGCGTGGTTCGTCACTCTTTGTATAATTTTTACCAATCAAAAACACTTGCTCGCAGCAATCACTGAAGGCCTTTTCCAACATTCTGAACGTTTCATCACCAGAAATGTGATTTCGCGCACAAAATTTAATGGAACTTTTATGTTGAATTATTTCACTTCACTTTATGTACTTTAGAAACACATGAGTATACGTTACTAAAATTTAAATTAAAAATAAATAGTCTTACTATTTTTTGCCCACAGTAGTAAATTTGCTTACACATAGTATCTGTTGTGAAAAAATTCAAGATTTTCAGAAGTTGAATCCAGACGGAAAACTTTCTCACTTTAATCCAACTGGCTTGCAACCCACATACTTAGCTCATTATTCATTATCCAATTACCCGCGCTCGAGCCTGCCAAAGACCTTTCAATGAGTTTAATTATTACCCAAACTACGCACCCTAAGAAATGCTTAATTTACACAGCGAACGCCAAAGGTAGCTCATTACAGTTATTTATATTGGGCCGTAAAATCCCGTTTAAACTAAAGAACAAACAAAAAACAATATCAAATTCACAAATTATAAACATTCTGCCTAAAGAACAAAGTATCTCGTTTTACTAGAAGAACAAGCGCTGCCATGGATATAATCCGCGGCGTGGGAAGAAAGCGAAAATGTGCCGCACAAAGCAATAACAGAAATGTGTGCCTCAGCTTCACTTCCCATTCTTTGCACGTGCACAGACAAATACATACACATACATATATGTATATGAAAATGCTTGCAAGTATGTGTGCGCCTGTAGTTTTAAGCCATTTTGAGACTTCCGGTAGAAATAGCTGACGCACGGTGTTGCTTTATTTTAGCCTGGCACGTGCCAAATGCACACAGGCATTTAAATGTGAAAATCGATTTTCTGCGCCAACTTTCGACGTAGCCTCTTTTTGTGCCTCTTGCCGTTATCCGCTTGCCGTTGCTGCTGCTGCATTTGACAGCATTTTAACTCACACACATACGCGTGCACACACATAAGGAACTACGCGCTAACGGCACATGTACGTGTATGGGCTTTTAAGATGGCGGACACACTCATCTCTACTCACACACATACTGTCAGATACAGTTATGTGCTCGCATTGGCCCTCTTGAACCCTTTGTTCTCACACCAGTTCACGTTTCATACACGTATTTTCTACTTTTGCATTTGTTGTTGTGGCTATACTTTGGCTGTTTGAATACTCATTGCTGTCGTTAGCCACTTGACATGAGCATCCTTGTTGAAAATATTTTGTTGTCATAATATTTTCGCAATGCAAGCAAATGTGAGTGCGTGTGTACGAGTATGAGACGACGATGGCAGCGAACGAGGCGAAAGAGTTTATACTTGGGAAAGTGAAACTGGGTGAGAGAGCTCATGACGGTAGGTGATGGGTAGATACCGGAATTGTAAGACGAAATTTAATTTTACGTAAAAGAATGTGTAAAACTTTGGGCTCAGACTGATTTTGGAATCTTCAATATAATAGAACATCGATTAAAAGTTGCGGTTATGGAATACAGAAATAAAATGAAAATATAATTTGAATAAAATTCATTAACTATGCTCAGCACAAGGTAGACTAAGTTTGTCGCGAGGCTTGTAACAGCCAAAAGAAAAAGTCGGAAATCCCAACAAGTATAAATTGTGACAAAAAAGTGTCCAAAATTTGTTAATAAAACGAAAAATATTTAACTATTTATCAATATTTATTTGGTCGCCTTCAAAGTAATCTCCACCAGATGCAATACACTTATGCCAACGATTTTCCGGTTCTCTTTTTCACTTTTCATAAGCACTTTTTGGGATGCCTTTCAGCTTCTTCAGTGAATTTTGTTTTTTCTATTCGATTGACTGATAACGGGTTCCACGGAGCGGCAATTTCAGTTTGGGAACAAGAAGCAACCGAAACCAAATCTGGTGAATATGGTGCTTGGTCGATGGTATTCACTTTGTGTTTGGCTTTAAATTCGGTCACAACCGTGGCTCGATGCAATGGTGCATTATCATCGTGTAAAATCCATGAAGTGTTCTTCCACAATTCCGTCCGTTTTCGACAAATATTGTCATAATAATAATTAAACAAATATAACACCTTATTGACCGTCTCTGATACAAGTTCATGATGTACCAATCCACGAATGTCGTTTTTTCCTCCATTCCGACAATTGTTGACTTGTTCGTATGTCAAATTCATAAACCTATGTCTCATTCGCAGTTATAATGCTCTCCATGATTGTGGGATCGGAATTAGTACAATCCAGCAGGTCCAAAAAAATCTGTATACGGTGCTCTTTTTGAAAAAATTTGAGCTTTATCAGGACAAGTCGAGCAAGAACGCCAAAACCCCGAAAAGTTAAAAGTTATACATTATTTCCAGTGAGTCTACAGTTACACATTTCTCAAATCGAGTTGAAAATAATATAGTTCCAAACAATAAAATTCTACTCTAGATCTGCCCCATATTTGGATAGTAGTTAAGGACAATATTACCAACTTAGCAAAAAACGTTTTTTGAAATATCAATTATCCGGCGAATTTAAATTACAATTTCGTGGTAATATTGTGTCACAATGTATATGGAAATGTAATGAGCAAAATGCATTTAACTATGCCCCTCTATCTGCCTATATTTATACGAACAAATCCGTCATTTGTTGAGATATCATTTTGGAAATTTGCACACGTTCTTTTCTTCCCAAGAAGCTACTACTTTTTCAAAGTTATTTGATCCCACGACAGCCAGTTTTCTTTGCAACCGAAATCGACCTGGGATCTGCAAAGCATAGGCGGTATTATCGGCTAAAATTTGCCGCGTAGTGACGGAGGGTGGTGTATTAGGCTAATTGTTATCCCATCTATCGTATTTTCCAGATCTGGTCCCGTGTCGGTCTTTTTGTTTCCAAAACTTGCAGAATATTATGTCGAATGAAGAGGTCATCACCGTTTCGGAGAATGCAAAGAAGTTTGAGCCTAGCTCAGTCATGTGTATTGAGCTAAAAAGAGACCGCTAAAAGTAAATCGTAATTTTTCGAAATTTTCCTTTTTTCATTGTGTTTCAAGAAGTTTTTGAACAGGCCTCGTATATCAAAGAACTCCAACTATAACAACATTCCTTGTGTTTCTGCGTGAGTACGTGTCGACGATGGCCTTAACCCACGGTGCTTAAAAAGCACAGAGATCAAAATAATGTGTTGATCAAAGCTCCAAATAATACAAGCTTTTTGCAAGTATTATTTGATTGCAATAAGTTAGGTAGAAGGGACACTTTTTCCACCTTGGTCGGGCTCAAGGCCGATCTAAAACCTCTGGCGTGCTGTGGGTTCGGCACCCGGCCACAGTGCGACTCCACACTGAACTGAATTTTCAATTAGGTTTAGCAGATTGGAGCGAACTCCAAGGCCTAACTGCTCCCCGTGGTACCAAATTTAAGCCTTCTGTCATCAAACTTAATGACTGGTGACATTTGACGCTTGATCTTCAAATGCCTTTTCATTAGAAGGAATCTCATTCAAAGTCTATAATAACAGTTCAAACCCAGTATTGTGGCACTATTTTTGACAACACTATGCTGATATTTCGAGGCAAGCCAAATAACAGACATAGTGTATATAAGATTTTAGTCGCCTCTTGCCCCAGGCATACCTTAGCGCGGTCAAATTCTTTCCCCTGGCCGCTATTTAGTTGGGTGGACTGATTATCACAGACGCTAATTCAGACCATTGCTGTGAATAAGAATGGAATAGA
Source organism: Bactrocera tryoni (assembly GCF_016617805.1). Classification (NCBI taxonomy): domain Eukaryota; kingdom Metazoa; phylum Arthropoda; class Insecta; order Diptera; family Tephritidae; genus Bactrocera; species Bactrocera tryoni. Next base: position 17,783,725 of record NC_052503.1, on the reverse strand, counting down.
GGAATAGCTTTTTATCGTCCTATTTTTATCCTAACGACCGAATTAACCAATCATGACTCAGGTTGATGGCACCGTCTTTATAAAGCCTAACGTACGCCAACGAGTTTCATTTGAACCTACCTGAGCCGATTTTGGTATAGTTATAGGTCGCGGATAAGTTCGAATGAAGCTTATAGGCCACCATTAATTTTATATCACAGCTCTTAGACACATCCCTCTCATTACAACCAGTTGCTATTAAAGTGTTATTCAGCAAACCGAAAGTCCGGGACTATTTATAAGCAATTACAGAAGTGGACGAATTTCGAGTTAAAGTAATCGAACTCAAACTCACCATGTCATTTCTTATAGGAATATCTGTCATTTACGCTTCTGCATATTTAATACGTTATGCCGTCTATATTACTACGTAGTTAGTGATAAACGTCTGCAATTAAAATTTGGTTAAAATGCTTTATTTTTCGCTTTTCCCAATTCTTTTAGAATTGCGCTCGCCAGCAGCACAACGTCGGTGTCGTACTTCAATTTTCAATTGAAGCAAGAAATTGATGAAAATTCAACAACAGCATCCTGCAGTAATTCAACTATAAGCAGTACAACAACAACAGTTGGCAACACCTTAGTAAGCGCCACAACAACTGAGCACAGCGGACGTGGTGGCAGTGTATACAATAATAGTAACAACAACGGTAACGGTAACTTCGAAGGCATTGGCATTGTGCCAGTGGCAGCATCACCAACACTGACACCACCCACACCGATTAGTCCCCGTGAATCCCAAAGTCCTGACGGTCATACATCAGTTAGTTCGACCGGCTCCAGTGATACTATTTCAGGTGAGTCAAATTATTGCTTTTTACCCCACCGATTATTTGTTTACGAGTATACTCATGCACCACGTCGCAGAGAGTAAAATTGCTTGTAACTCTTCTTGGTAACACGTAGAACTAATCGAGATGATATAGTGTTTTTATAGTAAATTTATAACGATGACTAAAAGAATTGACTGTCTGATATCATGTCTAAGAATCCGTCCGTCTGTCCGCGGGAACGACAATTTAAACAAAAATTGATACATTTAAAAATATGTATCATCTTACCAATTATTAGAAAATGAGATTGATTTAGTCCCCCAATAGATTTCAAGTATTTATCTCAGAAACTACTAAATCTAAATCAACTGAATTTAGAGGAAATATTTTCCTATATTCCTTCATCGGTCAAGCGAGATCAAGCCAAAGATTAAATGAGGTCAAGCCCGTGGTAAAAGAAATAATAGGCCATGCTAAAAAGTCTAGATATGGTACAAATGTGGCGAAACTAGGGTCACGTGAGGTCAAGCTAGGATAGAAGCGAAGATAAATTTCCATATTAAACTATACCAAAATATTTCACTCGACGATAGGAAAATCGAACATCAGAGAAAACAATCGGTCCCTACATTTTCAATCCTCTGAATACCGAAATGAGTAGGAGCTGAAATGGTTGACTATGTATCCAAGATATTTAAATAGCAATAAAGCCGGTTTTTAAGAAGAAACAAGTCAGTACAGTACTTTTCTAGCCCCATATACCTAATATAAGGATTTTTAAACTTTTGGTTGACTTAATGACGATACAGTATATCAGTTAATATGTAAGGTATCTGAGGAAAATTAAGTGAACGTATAATCTTGGGTATACGTGCTACATTTTGGGTGAAGTTGGTCGGTGAACTACCCTAACCCGCATAGAGGTGAGTTTACCACTTCTTCTTTATTGCGTAGACACAAGTTTACAACAGCGCGTCAGTCGATCTTCCTTTTTTGCTGTTTGGCGCCAATTGCAGATTCCAGGTCTATCCAGTGTAGTAGCCAGGTCTTTCCCCATCTGGTCTTTTCAACGGAGTGGAGGTTTTCCTCTTCCATTACTACCCCCCCCGGCGGGTACTGCTTCGAATACTCTCAGAGCTGGAGTGTTTACAACTATACGGACGACATGACCTAGGCAGCGTAGCCGCTGTCTCTTAATTCTCTCGGCTTCGGTATTCACCGTTACCAATGCGCAAAGAACCTTAAATCTTCCACAGAACCTTTCTCTCGAAAACTCGTAACGCCGACTCATCAGATGTTGTAGAGTTTGGTCTTTGTTCGTCGGGAGAGAACTTTACTTCTCAATTGCCTAATCAGACCGAAGTAGCATTTGTTGCAAGTGTTATTCTGCGTTGGATTTCGTGGCTGACGTTGTTCTCGGTGTTAATGCTGGTTCCAAGATAGGGAGTCTTTTTGTTTGAAACCTCGCTTGCTATTAAACGGTTCCGAAAGGTCCTTCCCGATTGTGACGGAGCTTTGGTATAGCTCAATGTTTGACAAGGTCCAATCATTTTGTTGACGGTGGGCTTCAGTGTTTCATGCAGTACCCTCGGTAGAAATTTATATGCGATGTTGAGAAGGTTTATCCCACGGTAGTTTGCGCAGATTGTTGGGTATCCATTTTTTGTGGATTGGGCAGAGCACACATTTATACCAATCGTCGGGCATGTTGCCGTCCAATCATATTCTACAAAGAAGCTGGTGCATGCTCCTTATTAGTTCTTCGTCGGCATATTAGATTAGCTCGGCTGGCGATCCATCTGCCTCCGCTGCTTTGTTGTTCTTTCTTAAATTGGGTGAAAATAATTTTTCGAACATATTTTTGTTGGATGTCGAAAGTGGAATAAGGGAATCTAGACATTTTCCTAAAAGCAATTCCTTAATTATGTGATTTTCACCCTTCTGGTAGGTAAGAGTGCAGGGCCTACGGTCTTAACTATTGTTAGATGCGTCATTTTGATACACTATTCGTCAAACCTTTTAATATCGTTATCTCGATTTATTGTTTTGTTCGAACTATTTGGTGTCCTCAATGAAACTACTTATCTTCGTTATGTTTTTTATAGATAGATATACAAATATGATGGACTCACAGAGTTCTTTATTGGGATTGTGATAGAGCTGGGCACTCGCAGGCGAAGTGTAGCACCGTTGCCTAACTACCTTCGAGTTTGCAGGTGCGCCAAATATTGTTACGAGGTATTTTTAACGCGGCTTCGCTAAATTGAAAATGCCCGTTGTGTTCTCTGTAAGCCTATCCACACTTTTCCTGAACCTATTTAATAAGTCCTTAGTTCTTGTCTTGTCATGTAATATTTTGGACATATTTGTTTTACTATTTTGCTTTTGCTTTCCAGCTGTTCTGAGCTATTTTCTCAAATTGCGTAACCGGTTTTGTCTTTGTCTCTGAATCGTCCAGAGAGGCTCCTGACTTGGCCAACTTTTCTGTTTTTTCGTTGCCGAAAATGTTCTATGATCGGGAGCGCTAATTATAGACAAGTGGAGTTGATCTCTCAGTGAGCTTAAGGCCTTTCAACATATATAGAATACTCTGCTGTTTATCTTTGATGACGACAGGCTGGCAATGCCGCCTGGCTATCTGTGTATATGGTAGCTCGCTTTATCCTCCAGTAGTTATTCAGTAGAAGGAGCCCTCTCCGTGCCTGGTACCTCCACTTGGAAAATGCTTGCAGAGCTCAGCAGACAGAGGGAGAAAGATATCAATATGCACGGACCCTCGTCCTTACTCCGCAGGACATTTTGTTCAATGAGTGTACATTTTTTTTTGGCATTGAGTGAACATACATGAAACATGACACTCGTCCTACAAATTAATGAAATCAATTCAAATATTCATGTAATCCCCTTATGACTAATATAACGGTTTCCATTCTTCTAGTTAGTTTAATCGAGGAACAATGCCTGATACCTGTAAGACAAGCTTGAAATGTGGGAAAATGTCAAAGTATACAATGTTCGGCTGCACCCACACATAGCTCTACCTTACTTATGTTCATCTAAGCTGTCATGTGCAACATGCGCAATTCTTTTACTAACAAGTGCGATTAACATGACAGCGACAAGCAACTTGCCCCGCTGGTGGTAAACATAAGTAATTTACTAAATTTTCATTACAACAAATGTATGTAGCTACAAATAATGCCTGAAATAATGAAGGAAAAAAAGATTGGGTTAAAATGTACAGCGGCAAGTTGACGTGCAAAATGCAAAGCTTATGTTGCAAGTCACTCGTGTCGTCCGCTGCCAACGAGTAAACTGGCAGCAGTGGCAACCAATGCCAACAACAACGGCAACAACATGTTTTGGTGCTAATGTAATGCCAAGAAATTAGTGTTGTTGTGTTTTGTGCTTTGTTGTTGTTGTTGTTTTTAACACTATGCGCCATTTGACCGCCGCCACCGACAGTCTGTCGGTTATCTTAAGCGCATGTCCAAAATGTCACATAAACATGTTACATAATGTGATGGCAGCCTGCAACAAGAAGCTGTATACTTCCTAGCTGTTGTAAGTAGCACGTACATATGTATGTATGGATGGTACATAGTTGCATGCCTCTTCGGCGATGTTGTTACAATTCCCCTTTGGCTACGAGGCAACACTTTTATTTATGGCTTTTGTGTCAACATTTTACTTCAGTTTCTTATTTTTGTTGTAGTTTCTAAATTTTCTCCAATAAAATGTAGCTCTCTAAATGCAGTAGCTTTTGTCTAGCACAGTGGGTCAATAATGGTGGAATTCGGTCAAATTTCATTATTTATTTGTCCCAACTCAAACGTATTGTTGTTGTCTTGCACACCATATTTCATACTAGCTTAAGTCTCACTAAACTTTGTTATTGTAAATCAGTCTTTTCAAATCTGCGCATAAAATTATAACGGAGGAGAAGATTGCAGTTTTTGCTTTAATACAACCTAAGCGAATTTTGACGTAAGTTAGTTTTGGTGAGGTTATATTCTATGGCTGATCTTTAAGATGGGGACTACATTAGCTTGCCTTTTATAGTCATTTGTGTAGCCAGAAACCTGTAATAAGATCGCATGTGTCGACAAAGCGCCTTGCATTCAACACAAAACCAACTAGACGTTTTATTTTCATTCCCGTTAGCTCGCCGATGTGTAAAAGTCCGAAAACCATAGAATTATTGCGAAACGATTCAGAAAGAAATTTTGATATATTTTTACCTTATATCCGTATTCTTCCAAGCAGCTTCTGTAACCGGCATCCGGTGAGATTTTTAAACTTATCGCATGGACATCGATAGCGCAATGTCCAATTAAAATCCCTACAACTAGGAAAAGGCTAACCATAATGAAGGCGAAGCTTTAGGCCTAGAGAGCCTTGCGACTAGACAAATTGCCAAATTTCCGTGAAGCTTAGCTATTCAAACCTAAGAAAAAAAAACAATAAGATAGTGAAGATCCAACTCGTACCACTGATATGTGTGTTTAAGTACCTTTTCTTCCCAGCTCAGCAGCACGTTTTGACCTAAGATTTTACCAAAACCTTCTAGTTAAAATGCAGTTTAAGGCCAGTAGGAGACTGCTATATGGAGACTTATTGATGAAATAAATCGAATCATCTAGAACGTTTTAGGGAACAGTGTTGCAACTTAAATTTCTGCCATAAAAATGTAACTAGTATACTATTTGATCAAATTTGACCCGCACTGGTCCATATAAATTGCACGCGCAAACCGAATTGATAAACATTGTTTTCCTAGAAATTTGATCTCCAAATGTCAATTGGTGTGTAGTTGGGTTCGTTTAACCGAAAGTTTTATCTGGCGGTTTTTACCACGAAAACAAAAATTGAACAACGTGTTTGAATTGAAATTTTGTGTTACTAACGGAATTTCGCCTACAGAATTCTTAAAAATGTTGCAGAAGTTTTTTGAGGGTCTAATTTATCGAACACAAGTACTTGAGTGGCACAAAGGATTCAGTGAGGGCCGTGAAGTCATCGTACCTTAAGCTAGTTATCTATCCAACTCTGTGAATGATGATAACATCGAAAAAGTTTAAGAAACAGTATCCTCTCGAAAATGGTCGTGCTGGTATCAGAGGATCTCAGCTTCTCATATGGAACGTATCAGCACATTTTATTAATGTTTTGGGTATGAACCGTGTCAATGGAATTAATGATATGTATGTGTCTGACGAATAGCCGAAATATATTCGAAGTTTAATGTATATCTCAATTATAAACTGCGCCAAATCTTGAAAAAGACCCATGAAAGGAAGATCGACACACCCCGCTGCGTCGACTTTAAAAATGCTTTCGACATCAGGAAAAGGAACTGCTCTATGCCGCTATTTCTGAACTTGGTATCCCCGCAAATCTAATACGGCTGTGTAAACTAACGTTGAGCAACACTAAAAACTCCATCAGGCTCGACAAAAACATCTCCGAGCCGTTCGATACCAATCGAAGTTTCAAACTAAGAGAGTCTCTCTATTGTGTGACTTCTTCAATCCATTGCTGGAGAGAATAATACGAGCTGCTGGCGTACGCCGATGGCATTGATATCATTGACCTCAACAACCGCGTCGATAGTTCTGCTTTCTCCACACTTGATAAGGAAGCGAATGGAAGAAGTGAATGGTGGTGAACGAAGACAAGCCGAAATATTTCCTGTCATCAAACAAACAGTCATTGCACTCGCGACTTGTCTCACATGTTACTGTGGACAGTCATAACTTTGAAATATTAACACCAGCCACAACAACAGTCTTGAAATCCTCTCTTGCCAACGGGTGCTACTTTGGAGTAAGTAAGCAATTGAAAAGTAAAGTCCTCTCATTCCCGTCCTGCTATATGGTGTGGACGCATGGGCAATGACACCATCTGATCAGTCGGTCTTCGAAGTGTTCGAGAGAAGAGTTCTGCGGAAGATTTATGGTTCTTTGCGCATAGAGAACACTCAAACTTTGAAAAAAGCAAATAAAAGCTGAACTTAACATTTAGTCTACGAGTGTGGGTCTCTCAGGAAACAGAATTTATTAACCTTTTTTTACAAAAGCGGGTTATAAGCAATCCTGACAAATAGGTTGTCTAAGGTTAGTGCATTATACCTATTATTAAGATGTTCTGTCGCTATATTTAAATACTATTAAAAGTTATTATTATTGGTATTGAAATCGTGAGATGAGATGAGATGAGATGGGCACATAAATATAATCTTCGATCACTTGGTCGGATTCTGATTTCGGAGGAATCCTAAAAATTTAGGGAATTTTACAACTGCTACTCCAATTATGGTTATGGTTCGCTCAGAGATAAACCCTTCTAGTTATTATAAAAATCAGAATCAACCCGATACAAATATTTTATTACTTATTTTCACCAAAAATCTCAATTTAGACCTTCAAAGAACATAAGACTCAAATTCTTTCGCATGAAACGAACTTTAATTGTGAAAATCGTTGCCTCTATTGAAAGAACTGCCAGTCCATATTATACATCACGGTATATGTATATACAAAGTGATTTCCAAAGTAAACAGGACTTTTTGAATCAAGCGCTCCTGGTGTCGCCATCTGGTGCGTTAGAATCTGCTATCTTTATCGATTATCCAGTGCGAATTTCATGACATTTCATCGGTTGGAAGTGAAGTTATTGCGTTTTAAGTGTCAGTATGTTTGTGTTATCGGTGCGAAAATGAGCTTCGAACAAAGAGCCAACATTAAATTTTGTTTTGAAATTGGTAAAACAAACGGTTTACCGAAACGTTTCAGTTGATGAAACAAATTTATGGCGATGATTGCCTATCCCGAAGCAGAGTGCACGAGTGGTTTCAACGTTTTCAAAGTGGTCGTGAGGACATAAATGACGAACAACATGTGGGCCTATCAAAATTCGTGATCATCCGAAATGCCATCGAAACTGTGTGTGAACTCATCAAAAATCAGCCGAAACCATCATTGAAATTCATGGAAATGGAATTGAACATCTCCAAAACATCGATTTATCGCATTTTGACCGAACCTTTGGGCTTACGAAAGGTGTGTGCACGGTTTGTTCCGCACAAATTGACTGACGACCAAAAATTGCTCAGAATCCAACATTCGAAGGACGATTTACTGACCACAAATCACATTTTAACCATTAACCACCCCGTATTCACCTGATATGGCACCGTGCGACTTCTTCCTTTTCGGAAAAATGCATTTGCCCATGAAAGGAAAGCGTTATGCAGACGTGGAGGCCATTCAAAAGGCTTGCACTGGCATAATGGCGGCCATACCGGCCAACGATCTAAAACACTCGTTCGACATGCTTTTGGACCGTGCAAAAATCCGTATTGAAAGAGACTATTTTGAATAAAATAAATTGGTTTTGCCGAAAAAACTGTTTGTTCTGTTTTTTTTTTTGTTAAGTCCTGTTTACTTTGGAACACACCTTGTATGTTATGTATAATGGAACTAATAGACAAAACGCAAAGAATCGCAGTGCTCTAATGAAAATAGTTGGAGAGCAAAAATGCTTCAACCAACTACGAAGAGGATCATGACCCAGGAAAAGTCGTGAATTTTTATTGAGGTGGCTGACATTCAAAGCCTTTGCTGCTGCAGCGTAAATAGGCGTGCTGCCGGCCGACGCATGTTGCTAGTTACAATGTTGAAGGCGGCCGCACAAAAAGCGCCTGCTTGTACATATGTCTGTGCGCACATGCTGCCACTCGGTTGGCGGTTGCAAATGTGACAGCAACATTTTGTGATTTTTAATAGCCACGCAGTGATTTAAAGAATTCGCGCTGGTATTTCGCGAACTTGCCACTTTGTGCGAGACGAATGGCAACACAGAAAGTGGACACACGTAGAACAGAAGAGTGTATGTGCGTGCTTATGTGTGTGTAGAAGGGAAAATTATATAGTACGAGCACTTTAGTGGCATATAAAATTTGCCATGAAATACGCGGTGCAACAATGCTCATTGTGGCATGTTGCAGGAAGTGTTGCAAGATTCATTTTACAAATGGCTAGTTGTAAAGTTCTGGCAAAATGATTGATTTGTAGCTGTGTTGATGGGCATGTAAATACATTTCTAGTTGTAATGCAAAATAACAACAAATATGATGAAGAAATAGTAAATTACATATATGTACATATACATACATACATATTTACAGTAATGTGGGTTTATACAAATCTATTTCCCACACGAGTCCTATGCGAATTCATAATATGCCATAACATGATTGGCGCCCATCAACATGCTCATAAATCATGAGTTGTCCAATGCTGTACGTGCAACATTTGCTGCATATGTTGTAACATTTCAAATGCAACGTTGATTCCGAGGCAAAATACGACTAATTGATGCAAGAAAACTGTAAGGAACATACTTACATGATGTAGTATATAATTCTTATTTACAGTCATGTGTTGCATCATTAGAATTATTTTGCTTTCTGAATTTGTAGTTGAAATTGATGCTTTGTACATACATATACATATACCATTGATATAATAAGTTGTAATCCCCAGAAAGAAACGTCCTACCTATGTACGTCGACCCTATAAAATATGTACATATGTATATAAATGATCAACGTGATGAGCTTAAAGTTTAGTTTTTGAAACATTGATCTGAAATTTTGTACATGATCTTTTCTCGCCAAGAAGCTGCTCATTTGTCGCAACCGCCGATATCGGACCACCGGGGCATATAGCTTTCATACAACCTGAACAATTGGAATCAGTGCTTGTATGGAAAACTTTTTCATTTGACGAGATACATTCACCAAATTTGCCATGGGTTATTATCTAAGGCAATGGTGCAATCTCCGAAGAAATTGCTCAGATCAGATCACTGTGGCATATAGCTGCCATACTAAGTGATCGATCAAAATAAGTACTTGTATGGGAAATTTGTCTATTCGAAGAGATATCGTCATCAAATTTGGCATGGATAATTGTCCAAGACAAATATACAATGTTCGAAAAAATTTACCTAATCGGCTCACCATAGCATATAGCTGTCATACAAACTGTCCGATAAAAATCGAGATAAGGAAAAAAAATTTATTTTCCCCAAAATAATCAGTCCTCCTGTTTCATGTTTTATGAAATTTACCCTTTTTAAAATTAGGTGGCAACATTTTTCGAAAAAATGTTAAAAAAAATAATCCATTAATTTGGCACATTTCTATTCTGCCTTAACGTTTTATTACATAGCATACAAATAATTATTCTTAAAAATAAAGTGGCAACTCTACTGGGAAGTATGCTAAAATTTAGTTGGTAATACAAAAATATGTATATATTAGCGCAATGCTGATTTTTAAGTAACCTTTAAAGAGAACTTACTAATTTTTTTTTATTAAATTTAGGTGGCAACCTTATCCAAACGTTTTTATCATGTTTATACCTCTTGTAAAAATATTTGAATAATAATATTTCATTTCTTAAAATTACATGGCAACTCTTCGAAAATATATATTTTCAAGAAATATTTTTCAAAACTTAATTTCTTTAAAAAAAAGATGGCAACTCTTCGAAAGTATGTATTTTTTTTCAAAAAATATTTTTCAAAACTTAATCTTTTTAAAAATAAGGTGGCAACACTGATGAGAACTGTGCTTTAAGAAATTAAAAAAAATTTTGAAATTTGATAACAAATTTTCGAAAACATTTATTACAGTATAATTTCTAAATTCTTCAACTCCCAGTTGCTTGCTTCCTCATTTTACTTTCTTTTTTTGTATTTTTATTGTGCTCGCAGCTGGCTTGTTTTCATTTCATCGCTTATTGTTTACAACTATCTTTTATTATCAGATTAGCACGTTGTAAATAAGCGCAAAAGAAAAACATTCGCCCACAAACAAACACACGCATACACACATACATTTGTACATACGCACGGGCATAAATATACATATGTACTCGCAAGCAAAAAGCAAGTTTCTACTATAAAAACACACACACACACATACATGCACACATACGCACGAGTATGTTTATTATTTTTGCCATTGCTCTTGTCGTTGTTGTTCTTGTGATTGCGCTCTTGCCCATGACGTTGCTGGCATAAGTCATTGAACTTTAGATTGCAAATTCAAGCGGTAGCTATCGCACTAACACCAATGCGAACAAACCAATCAAAAGTCAAAACGAAAAGCGTAGTGCGGGAGCGGCAGCAATTGGCTTGCTTACTTACGCTACACACTTACGATATTTGTATTTGTTAATGTGTGGTTGTGTGCAGCAGCTGCAGCAGCAATCGCAGGAACAGCTGCTTGTGCCAACAACACAAACTACTTACGCCATTTCGAAGTGAAGACGACAATCCCACTTTCTTAACTGCAAATGCCTTCGGTGCTTAGATTACTCAGCGTGGCCATTTGAAAGAGTAATCAAGTTTGTAAGTTCTTTAGAAAGCAGATAAATTTGATTAAAAACCGATTTAAATAAAATGTCTATGATCTCACCCAATTAATATTTATTCTTCCTATTGAAACAAAAGGACAATATTTTCAGCTGATTTATTCGCAACAATTGATTTGAATATACTGAAGATGTAATGCTGTTCAAAGATAGGCATTGATTAGACCCTCAAATATTTCGTCACCTAAAATGTCGAACCACTGAAGATGCAACAACAATTTGTGGATGTAATGATAGGTGTGGAAACCAAGGGCGTTCAAATAATTGGAAAAGTTCTTGATGGGCAGAGTGTAAGGATCGCCTTTGTTCCGAATTCCTTGAAAAAGTAAGCACGAGTCTCTTAGTTAAGGTGTTCCATGGATTTCCTAGGGTGAAAAACAATATTAAAAAAAATTTTTTTTTTTCATATAAAAAATGAAATATTTTATTAGAATTCTTTTTTGTTACAAACACACACTATTAGCAAAGAAATTCGAAAATTTTTGGAAAAAAATATTTTAAACTCATTGCGACGCCATTTCCGGTGACCCCCCGGAAAAAAGATGCGCCCGCGTTGGCAGGATAAATCACTACAGGATCATCTAAAGTGAAAAATACGCGTTTTAGTTAAAACCTTAACTTAGAACTTGGACGCAGAAAAAGAACTGAAAATTAGATTTTTGGCAGACATTTTTACAAAAAAATTTAAATTTCAGTGAAAATTTCGTGACATTTTTTTCAAATAGCTGTATAATTCAAAGGTGTTTTACAACTTAAAATGAGATTCTAGATAGGTAGGTAGGATGGATGCCTGACGAGGCAATTAGGCTTTCAGGAAGCTCATTGTGAAACAAAGGGGCTAAAATCCTCTCACTCTCTATGTTACCTGTGAAACACCCTGTGCTCCGAATGTTTTGAAAGTGCAACCCGTAGTTGCGTTTATTTTCTTATATGAAGCCTAATCGTCTTGTATCTCCAGTCTGCTGCCAATAAGACAGTGACCTGTTAGCACTCCTATCAGAGTACTTTTGTCACACCTTTTAAATTTTAATTGTGGACATGTGCGGCCCATATTCCAATCATTCCAGGTATAACCTAGTTCACATGCTTCAAAGTCCATTGAGAAATAAGATGTTGGATCCACCATGAAATCATAGCATCCTTTCACTCTCTTAGATGAAACCCTAAGAAACTTTAGCGATTTCAAAAGTACTTTGCTCGCTGCATATTTAAATATATATATCCTTGTCGTATCACTGTTTGTCAGAACAACAAGGTTTTGGAGGCACTGCAGTGGTCTGGTAGTCGAAAAGCGATTCGGGTAACTAATTTTGCTGAAAATATACCTTTTACTCGATTATCTAGTTTAGACCCAACCGCATAGAAATTTATCCGTGTGTCCCATAGCACCTCACACCTATCCCACTCTCCTTTGGAATAAAAGCAATATTGGTGATCGAATTGTAAAATGGTTGGCGCTGCTAGAATTAAATCCGCATGGTTTTTAGTTAGCCGTAACTTTAGAAATGCCGCTTATATTGACAGCCGACGGATCATTAGTTTGTAAATTGTAATATTTTGAGTGAAGGAATTTTTGTTATTGTGAAAAAATGCGATGAAGAGATTTTACCAAGAATAACGACGAGTTGACGATTCGGAGCAGTGTTTGGAGATGTTCAAGCGTAATAAACCCGAGTTTTTGCAACGGCTCCATCATTTTACTCCGAAGTCCAATCGACAGTCGTTTGAGTGGACTGCATACGATAAATCTATTCCAATGAGGAAACTGAGGAAAAACTGGCTGATAAAGTTATGGCGTCTGTATTTTGATTTGCACATAATTTTGATTGACTACTTTAAAAAAGAAAGAACCATAAACAGGTTTTTAAGGATGAAATCACCGAAAAATGGCCGCATTTGAAGAAAAAGAAAGTGTAGTGTCATCAAAACAATGCACCGTGACACAAGTCAATGAAAACGATGGCTAGAATCCTTGAATTGAACTTTAAATTGCTTCCGTATCTACCGCAATCTCCATATTTCGTATCCAGCGCCTATTACCTGTTCTCCGATCAGAAAAGAATGTTCGCTGGGAAAAAAGTTTTGTCGAACAAAGGGTGATCGCCGAACCTGAAACTCTTGAAAAGAACTACATTGTGACAAAAAAGAAAACGGAAGTTGTAATTAAATTCTCCAAATAAATGGTATTTTTCAAATTTATTTTGCTAAGTTGGAAGGTCTGTCCTTAATTACTATGCCAAATATGATCGCGCAGCTGCTTAAGTCGGTACACCTCAGCCGTGCGTTGCCATTTTTGCAATGGATAAAAATAATGAGCAAATAATTTGTATCAAATTTTGTATTTTTAACCAAATTTCGTGTGCGGCATCATTGCGAATGTTGGAAAAGGCTTACGGTGATTCAGTTTTTCACAAACACAAGCTTTAGAGCCTTCAAAGTCTGTCGAGAAATTTTTCAGCATTTTTCGTTTTGGACGACCTTCGACCTCTTCAACTAATGAAAATTTAAAAAAAGTTAAGGATATGGTGCTTGAAAATCGTCAGGAAAGTTTTAGGGAGATGGGAAAAGAGCTCGACATCTCTAGCGAATCCGTTCGAATGATTTTGCTAAATATTTTGGGTTTGAAACGCATTCTTTCACGACTCGTCCCGATAAAGCTGATTTTTGTTTCAAAAAAAGTAAAGTAAACACGTCTCTTTGGATATGCTTGAACGTCCGAATTCCGATCCCACATTTATGGACAGCATTAAATCAAGGTGATACTTACTGTTTTCGTGATATTCGTGGTTTGGTGCATCATGAATTTGTCCCACAGGAACAAATAGTCAATAAGGAGTTATATTCGGCCATATTGAGGCGTTTGGGTGAGAACATCCGTCGAAAACGGCCGGAATTGTGGAATAAGAGATTATGGATTTTACATGATGATAATGTACCATCGAGTCAAGCCACGACTGTGACTAAATTTGAAGCAAAAACGCAATGAATACCATCGATCAACCACCATATTCACCAGATTTGGCTCCGGGTGATTTTTCTTGTTCCCCAAATAGAAATCCGCTGAAGACATTTGCAGTCGATCAAAAAAAATAAAACAAAATTCGCTGAAGAGCTGAAGGCCATCCTAAAAAATGCTTGTGAAAAGTGTTTCGATGACTGGAAAAATCCTTGGCATAAGTGTATTACATCTGCTGAGGATTACTTTGAAGGCGAAATAATAAGTTAATAATTGAATAATTAAGTATTTTATTTACATATTCTCCGCTCTGTATTTTTTGCGTTTCTTCTTTTCGTTGACTTCACTGTAAGAGCAAAAAGGTGTAAATAATTTAATTATTATATAAATAACAACTGCACCCAGTGCGGAAAGTGCGTGAACATAAATATTACATAATCGCTGTGAGTTGATCGCGACTTTCAATTGCTGCTCAGTAAGCGAGCCCCTTTGCATTTCCTTACGACCGTGCGAGTGACAACAAACGGCACATATTCACATGAGCACATACATATGTATACACATACGCACACACACATGCAGAAGTGTGCCTTTGCAATATTTAATATTTACATATACATATGTACATAAGTATGTATGTATTTACTTTCGCCACGCATTGTAATCAATCCGGTGACAAGCAGTAAAATGGATGGCAACGCCACCAGCAGAGTCATGTGCAATTCCACTTTCGTTGCAAGTTAGCGAGTGGGTGTGCGTGTTGCATGATCTATGCAACTTTTAACCTCTTCGTTACTGTAAAAATAGGCAGCAACATATTTACATACAAATACATGTACGAGTAGGTAAAGATGTGTATGTATGTATATGTGTATTTGGTGTGTAATAAATATATGGGCAAGGCTGCACTGGCCCAAACAAGCCTCAGAGTTCCAGCAACACGTTGAAACTGCCGCAGTAAGCAGCAAGCAACTAGTGTGTCGCCTTCATGGAAATGTTGCTCGCGTGGATCGCAATGAAAACAACAAAGCACACGAGTTGACATATATACATACACAAATTTGTATGTGTAGACTGTCAATAGTTTTCCTATGCGCCTATTGCACTTACCACTACATAAATACATATTCGCACTCATACACACACACACACATTCATCCATGCTTGCCTGCAAGTACAAGAAGTAAACAGCAAAAGTCAGCGACCAGCCGACACTCGCTTACGATTACACAATCGCTCTGCCACAACCTTAGCTGTTGTTTTCTTTATTGCTTGTTGTTGGCATTGTTATTGCTGTTGTTGCCGCTATGCATAGTTGTTTTGTACGTGCAATTTGCTTCCTGGTTCGTGTCGCAGTCAATACTGGATTGTTACGTTATGCGACGGCAGCAGCAGCAGCAGCAGCAGCAGCGGCAGTGACAGCGACAGCAACAACATTGCTAACAATTGTTACTCTCGCTAAAAGCGCTCACGGCACTCAGTGCAACAACAATGTGCGCGGCGCTGGGGATG
Source organism: Bactrocera tryoni (assembly GCF_016617805.1). Lineage (NCBI taxonomy): Eukaryota > Metazoa > Arthropoda > Insecta > Diptera > Tephritidae > Bactrocera > Bactrocera tryoni. The sequence goes on along the minus strand of NC_052503.1, from coordinate 17,768,000 downwards.
TCACTGGAAGGCAGTCACTGCTGATCAGCTAGGCATTGCTGTTACTACTTTTGCTCTTATTGTTGTTGTAGCTTCAACTTGTTGTTGCTGTGGCTTCTTTCGCTTTCGCGTTGGGTTAGGCGTAGTCTTTGCCTACTTTTTGTTTTTGTAATTTCTTGCTTTTCCTTACTTTCCATCGCTCGGGCGCTGACTGCGCGCGCGCTCCTCACCAGTGTTGCATGCAGCACTTCATTCCACTCCACTATGCACTTTTCATGTTGCATGCGCTTTTCCTTAGCTGCAGCTAGTTGTATGTGTGTATGTGTTTGCCTCTGAACATTGACTTTCGAGTGATTTTCTTTGCTTTGCCATTTGTTTTTGTTATTTTTGTTGCAAGTGATCGCAAGAGAAAATGAATTTTCCATAGTGTGCGTACTCTCACCATGTTATTGTTATTGTTGCCTCTGGCGATCGCATCTATTGGCGCTTGTGTTGGAAACTGCCTTTAAAGTAGTGTACTTTTTTCTAATGCTCATTGCTGTTGTTGTCTTTTTATACCCTGAACAGGGTATATTAAGTTTGTCACGAAGTTTGTAACATCCAGAAGGAAGCGTCGGAGACCCTATAAAGTATATATCTAAATGATCAGTATGTTGAGCTGAGTCGATTTAGCAATGTCCGTCTGTCCGTCTGTCCGTCTGTCCGTCCGTCTGTCTATATATATTCGAACTAGTCCCTCAGTTTTTAAGATATAGTTTTGAAATTTTGCAAACGTCATTTTCTCTTCAAGAAGCTGCTCATTTGTCGGAATGGCCGATATCGGACCACTATAACCTATAGCTGCCATACAAACTGAACGATCGGAATCAAGTTCTTGTATGGAAAACTTTCACATTTGCCACTGTATCTTCACCAAATTTGGTATAGATTATTTTCTAAGGCAACAATGTAATCTCCGAAGAAATTGGACAGATCGGTTAACTATAGCATATAGCTACCATACAAACTGAACGATCGGAATCAAATGCTGGCATTGAAAACTTTTGCATTTGACAAGATATATTTACGAAATTTGGTATAAATTATTTTCTAAGGCACCAATGTAATCTGTGAAGGGTATATTAGCTTCGGTGCAGCCGAAGTTAACGTTTTTTCTTGTTTCTAACTCTTTTTTACCTTTTGCCTAACTCTTTTACCTTTTTCATAGCCTCTCTTGGGCTTTATGCTCATTACTTCCAATATATCGTACATATATGTAGGTGTGAGTACATGCAGTAGCTCCTCATGTGGCATTTGTTTACATTGTCTTTGTTGCTTTGCCAATTTCCTCATTCCAACAATTGCTTTCGCCAATGGCATAAGGAAATGATTTTGGCACCCAAGCAAATTAGATTCTCTTCCCAAACGGTACCAGGAAAAGTTTAAGATCGAATATTTGGTGTATAAATACTAGTTGAATGGATCTAAACGAAACAAGCATGCCACGCAGCACTGCAAGCTGAAATTCTGGGCGAATCTTGCATCATAGGCGATAGAAGGGTTCGCATATTTTCAATCTCTCAAATCTATATAATAGGCCCTTTGAAAAATTAGTCTTACGTAAGCTTGTTCTATTAGTACATAAAAATGAGGTTGTGCCACGAAAAAGTTTCTTAAAAGATAGGGTAGTCATCAAACCCTCCTTGGGTCATGAAACTTTTAAAATTTGCGAAATATGATGAAAGAAGCTCTCGCTCAGAAGTGATCAGCTTTGGCCGATAACAGTGGAAGTGTATTCCATTAGGACAACGCCAGGCCACATACACCGATAGTGACTCGCCTAATACTCCGGAAACTTGGTTAAGAGGTTCTTATACATCCCCATACAGTCCGGGCCTGACACTAAGTGATTACTGCCTGTTTCTATCTATGGCGAATCAACTTGCTGGTGAAAAATTCGCCACAAGAGGAATATGTGAAAATCGACTGCAGAAGTTTTTTGACAATGTGGACAAGGGTTTCTATGAGATTGACATTATGAAATTACCTACAAAATAACAACAAATCAAATAAAACGGTGCATAATTGACATGATCAAATCACCAGACCACTGTAATGTCATTAAGGTAGCAGTAGATGCACGAATTCGCCGGAAACTACAAAGCCAATTTTAACCGAATGGAAACTAGCCGGTACTTTGTTGTTCTCATGTACTCCAGTTTTGTACTATGGACCTCCTGTCAACCCGACAAGTGGTGATGATTAACTAGAACTAGTGCAATTGTCAGACTTTTCTGACCCATAGAGGACTCTAAACTACTTAGTATTAACAAAGAGGTTGAATGGTCTTGCTACTTTTTCCTTTATTGCTTGCTTTTGCCAAACTGATATTGAAATATCTCGGTAGACTCACCTTTTTCGAAACGGCCTGGAATTGATATTGCTCGCTTTAATAAATTTGAGGTGAGATCCAAACGCTTTGTCGATTTATGAGGATTAGATGAGCCATTTTTTAAGAGTTTCTGTGTACCACAAAGAACCACCGCTCACTGCTTTTTAAATGAGATCCATCGCTATCTTACGCGCAAGGATCATGCCTAACCTAATCTAAAACCTTCAGCTTAATTGAAAAAATTGATTGCATTACTAGACCTCATATAGGGTTTTCCAGCAAGAGTGATATTATTTCTTAAAAAAACACTATTTGTTAGAGAAATTCAAATGTTTTTTATTTAATGTGAAGTACAATCGAAACAATTAAGTTCTGAACACCACACTTTTCAAATGGCCTCCACGATTTCTTTTGCAGAAACGAGTTCGATGAACCCGATTTTCGAGTACTTTTCCTCTAAGTCAAGTCGTAAGTCATAAATAGCAGGTACTGACCTTTAAAGCTTGAAAAGAGTATTTGTTATTGCTAAAGACCAATGACTTCAAATAACCCCTCAAGAAGTAGTCTAATGGTGTTAAATCACAACTTCTTGGAGGCCCTTCAATGCTACAATTTCTTGAAATAATCGAGTCTTCAAACTTTTCTCACAATAATTCGGTTGTTGCACGTCTTGTTGGAACGAAATGTTGTCAAGATCAACTTCTTCTAATTGCGACCTTAAAAAGTTGATTATCATCGATATATAGCGCTGTCCATTGACAGTAACGGCGCCACCAGCTTCATTTCGAAAGAAGTACGGACTGATGTTTCCACCAAACCAAAAACCACACCGAATTGTCAATTTATGTAGGTGAATGTAATGGTTGTGCATGAATAATTTGGATTTTCTGCGCACCAGAATCGACAGCTTTCTTTATTTACCGTACCACTCAGCCGAACGTGAGATTCATCAGAGAAGATAGTTTTCTTAAAAAAGTCGTTAAGGTTTTCGAGTTGTTCCAAGTCAAAATCAGCAAATTCGCGGCGTTTAAGATGGCCCAATGACTACGGGTTTTGAGTGAGTACATTGTTATACGGATGTAAGCCCAAATCCATTCTCAAAATCCGTCAGGTTGTGGCCTTAGACGTTCTCATTTTTTAAGAACGTTTTGGAATCGACAAATTGCGGTAGTCACTAACACAAAGCACATGACTACGAACTAAATACTAATATAAAGTATAAAAAAATTGGTAAACGATATTCCACTTATTCCCTTCTTTAATAAAAAAAAGTCTATCGAACCTTTTTACAATATTTTCAATAAAAAAAATCCGCAGTCAATCTCAAAAGAGACTTTTAATATTTTATTTATGGTCGTATTGCATTGCTTACTTTATGTGTTCTTTCATTCTAATGGAGTTCGTATCTAATTTCCATCAAACGCGCCAGACAGCTGTTGCGTCTCTGCGCCGCCGCCCACTTCAATGCGGACCCTGCCGGCTATTGATCCCAGCAAAAATGCGCTCTCATCACAACAACTGCGCGCATGTTTTTGCAATTGCTGCCACAGCACACACATATATTTGTCTATGTATGTATGCGCCTATGTGTGTGCTTCTATGTGCGCTTCTGTGTGTGTGTGTGTTGATAAGTGAACGTTGGCGCTCAATTGTTGTTCGACTGCATTCATTGCATCCAGAAAATGAAATTATCCGCTAATCGCAAAATACTTCCTGCTTCGTTGAATTTTCTTCAGCTGCTTCGTCGAACCCCGCTCTCTCTCTGCTTCGGTTGTGGCTGCGGCTTCGTCTTGTTCGTCAATTTAGTTGCTGTGTCAGTTTTTCCTTTTAAAGAGCCATTTCAATTGGCAGCGGGTTTTAATGCACTTTCTTCCATGCATGTATGTATGTAGGAGTGTGTGTGTGTGTTGTGAGCAGAGAGCAGCAAAAGCGCTAGAGTATAAGAAAAGCGCAACAACAACAAAAATAAGAATAAATAGTTACAACATCAAATTGCAAGTAAAAGCGGTTGCCAGCGAAGTCGCAGCACCGCGCGTTGTTGTTGCAGGCTGAAGAAGTCGAGTAGACGCCGGAGGAACGGCAGCAAATGATCTGTCTGCCGCCTCGCCAGCCCACTCATGCCGTAACGGTTCTCTGCTTGCGATTGTGTGAGCGCGTGTGTGTGAGTAAGTGAAAATAGCCGACTGCAGGCGTGCGTGTGTGTGCGTGTGGAATTGATCTTGAGTCTTGAAGTTGTTGCCTTGTCTATTTTGCTATTTGTTTTCCGCCGTTCTGTTTTTTTTTTGCTGTTGTTGCCGCTTTGTATTTGCAATGCGCGTTGTTTTTGCTATTTTTCTCTTGATTTTTGTTTGCGTTTTTTTTTGTGTTTGTGAAATAGAAATTGAAAATAGCAGTCGCCGCACAAGTCAAGAACAGCAATAGCGAGTAGCAGCAACAACAACAACGAAAGGAACAACAACAGCTGCTGAAGAAAAACAGGAAAAGTCCCAATTGAGAGTTGCTTGACTCTTTGCTGATTTTTCTTTTAGCTGCAGAAGTTGCGGTAGAGTGTAGCGAAGAGGCAGGGGCGCCTCTCTAGAAGGGACTTGCTCTTACCTCGTTCACACTGCCGCTGACCGCCTCCGCAGCGCTGCCTAGAATTTACTTTACAGCCGGCTGAGTATCGTACTACTAATAGATTAGATAGATAGAGGAGAACAACAACACCAACAACAACAACAGCAAATACGACAGCACAAATTACAACAACAACCAGGAACTGCTGCACAGCAATATGCTGTCTTAGACGGCCGGAGTGGAGTAGCGCCGTGTCCATAAGCAAAGTTGTTTGCAGAGATCCGACGACAACAGCAACAACAACAACAGCAACGACTGCGAGTCTTGGCGCGGCATTGCCAGGGCTGAGTGGCCGCTAGAACCACAGCGACAGCGGCGGCAGCAGCGACGCCAACAACAATAACTAAGCAAACAACATAGTGACAGTAGTGTAGTGGCAGCAACAACAAAACTTCAAGACAATAACAAAAACAACAACAACAAGAACGTACAAATCGCTGCTGCAACGGCGTTGCATGGCATTTCTGTGCGTATGTATGTATGTATGTACGATCGGTGCTCACTGTGTGTGTGTGTGTACGTGTGTTTGCATGAGTGATTTGTTGTTGTTGCTGTTGCTGCCGTTTCTGGTGTGGTTAGTTCTTCGCCAGTTCGCGCCCATTCGCTTGCGCCAACTCGGGAGTTCGGGAGTTCGGGAGCAAGCAGGGAATCGAATTCTTGTTCTTATTCTTCTATACCCGAAGGTTCTACGGTTTGGTTTGGATTTCGTTTGCGCATTTGGAGCGCTTCGACGCTAACGCTTAGCTCGCTAGCACGCTAATTCTCGCAGGCTTTTGTCCACCAGTATATCTATCGTCATTTACGCGCTTACGGTTCGCTTCCGTATATTCGTTCGTCGGCCGTTTTGTACGAACGCTGTGCGTGGCTGGACTTTTTCTTCCTCCACCACACATTCTAATGGCGGCGCGCGCGCTCATGGATGCGCTTAACTTCTAAATCTAAACTAAACTTTAATTCGAGAATAGAGTATTCGCCACGCCAGCCAAGCAAAGTGCGCACAAACATAAATAAACCGAGCTGAACTGCGTGACACGACCTGTGTCTTTGGCTGAGATTTTTGCCAGTTGCAACCGTGTGTTTTCAGTTTCGCGTACGAAACGAGCGTTCGCGTCGCGTTGTGCGTGTGGACACATAATTCGGACTGTGTTAACAATTTTAAATCGATTTTGTGCAACATTTTTATTTAAGTTTTAAACGTTCTTCTAGAAGTGTTAAAGCTCAAGTGTGAAACGAAGTGAAAGCTTGCAATGAAGGAAGTGCTAATTTTGTGAATTTGATTTCTAGTGAAAATATAACTAAATACTCTGATCTTTTGTTTTGTTATTTTTAAAGCTACGAGAAAAACAGGATACACAAGGATAACCAGAAAAGGGGTTTTGAAAAATTTTTACGCATTCATATCATTCAGGAAGTGTATACAAGTTTCTATGCAACCCATTTAAGACCCCGAAGTCCTTAATCTATTTGACAATTAATTCTAGTTATAGAGACCTTAGCGGCATATTGGAACTCGTTTTATTATTCAACACTTGTATATGAAAAATCGCTATTATAAGCATATGGTCTATGTACATATGTAAAAAAAGTTTCAACTAATAATTTCTTTTGAATTACTGTTACAAATCGTTATTATTTTAACGATCCCGACATGCTAACTTAAATGGAATAGGATTAAACGTACTTATTAGAAATCAAAAAAAAAATTAACGATGTTTTCCATAAAGCGGTTCCAGCTCATACTGCTCTCATCTTAAATCTTAATAATCGGGTGATTTTCCTTGACTTTTCGAAAGCAATGTTAGTTTTGGAACTATTTCGTTGACTCCTGGCTATTTTAATATAATTATTAAAGATTTTCGAATATTATTTTCAAATATCACACGCTACCATCTTAAGCTCAAGCGTTTATTTCAAGTTGACAGCTAGCTTCGATAGAAAAATTATTTGACAGTTCGGTGTGCCTTCTGACAAACAACATCCAAATACTTCATGAAACAAAAGTTTTAAAAATGTTTTAAAGTTAATTTGTGATTTCAGGGATTTTTAGCACTTTGAGAAAGATATATTAAGATAATAATTTAGTTCAGTGACTTTAATACTTTTAAAAAGAGAGATTTAAAAACATAATTTTCCAGCTTTTATAAAGCTAGCAATCTACTCTCGAATTTCTGGCTATAGAACATAAGACACTGAATTTCATCCTCACTGAAATCAATCCTTAACTAGAATTAACTGATTCAAGCGCTGAGTTTACGCATTATGCTGGGCGCTAATTGTCAAAATTCTTTAGAGGAAGAAGTGTAGGCAACATGTAGACACTTTTCTTTCCACTGTACAGTTTTCACTAGACTGCGGTTAAAACACAACCACACTCTACAAATTTTATGAGAAGCTCAACCCGCTTTGACGTTTTACGAAGATCCTGGCGGGCCATATTTCCACAAGAATCGGCCAGTTTTCTTTACGTAAATATCCAAATTTATGTCCTGTAGAGGAAGGAGCGTAGGAAACATGTGCACACTTTCCAATTTTCGCTAGACTACGGTTAAAACACAGCCTCATTTACGGCGAATTCGCCAGAATTGATATTAATCCCCTCTAGAAATTTTATGACAGACTCAAGGCGCTTTGATGACTTACAAGGGTCTTGTCGTTCCATATTTAGGTGGCACCCCATGGACTGACATTCTTAGCTTTCTAAATGGGATACTTCATGACATGGGATACTTCCTTGTGGCCACGGCCAGTTTGCTTAAGGCTTTCAGTTTGCTTGATATTATCTGCTATTATAATTGACTCTTGTTGATATCAATATTTGGTGTGTAACTTTATTTTCGAAATTTCCGAAAAATAGAGATATTCGATGTTTCAAATATCAATTATTTATAGTCATCGTCAAAGCAGGCCTTACTAATATCGACAATTATTCGAATAAAGATAAAACACATTTCGAAGATTTAGATTTTAGATTTCAATAAACTCGTTTCCAAAATTTTTCTTATCAAATTTCCATAAACTCCTCGGAAATCCACGAATGATTTTCCGATTTTTCTTCTTCTTGATTGACGAAGTGATTTAGTCGCTTTTTCCAAGCCATGTCCTTCTCCACTTTTTTCAACCCTGCTAAGATCAGCTGACTACACAGTGAATGCAGATGGAATAAGGACTCTAACTATGCATAAACGAGCTTAAGGGGTCGCATGGGTTTCCTCGGTTAAAAAACAACTTTTTTCAATAATCAAATATTTTATTCGAATTTTTTATTGTTACAAGCATCCACTATTAACAAAGAAATTCTGAAATTTTAGGGAAAACTCGGCCATTGGGACACTATTTCCGCTGACCCCTCGGAAAAAAGCTGCGCTCTCGTTGGCAGAATAACTCCTTACAGGATCATCTAAAGTGAAAAAATACGCGTTTTAGTTAAAACCTTTACTTGAATGAAGGAAAAAAAACTGAAACTTGGATTTTTGGCACACATTTTTACAAACAAATTAAATTTCAGTAAATTTTTTTTTTAATAGTTATAATCGAAAAAAATCCTTCGTCCAAGTCTTCAAGAATTGTATATCAACTCAAAGGCCTTTGTAAAATTTCATGAAGATCGGTTGAGTATTTCTTGAGAACCTTGTCAACCGACTTCTAAATTACACTTTCGACGCATTTAAAGACGGTGCACTTAGCCAAGCTAGCCTCGAGCGCACAAGTTCTCAAGGCTGTATCTCAAAAACTATTACTGGGATCAACTTGAAAATTTAGGAAAATATTCTAAAAGTGTTGTAGAATTTAATAAAGCAATAAAAAAATCGAATTTTTGAAACCCGTTAACTCGTGTAACCCTTTAAAGGGCGATGACTTTTATATGTACAATTTTTTTTTGCTAAAAAAATATGCCGCAAAAAACCTATTAAATTGCTTAATATCACGTTTTTGGTTGGCTCTTATTTATTTTTCAATTTTTATAATTCGAAGTTTTTTAAACGTCTCGAATCAAAGATATTCCTATTAAATTCCGTTTTAAGCTAAAAAATCTCAATGTCACAACACAAATATTAGATCTGCTTAGCTACTTTGGTTTGCTAGTTTTAGGGCTGTGGCTTAGGCAGTTTGAACCACAATATTAATCAATAACACGCAGTCTTTGGTTAAACCTTCCTTAAGTTACTCTTTAATTAGATTATATAGACCGGAAGGTGTTACTATGTTCCTCTTTATTATAATTGACATTCTAATATTTCCGTAAACATCTCAAGTTTTCAAACAATGTTGAGTCCGTAAATATATGGTATAAGAAACCTCCCTTATCGACCTTTTCAAACGTAACTTAAACCGCACTTTAACTACCATCATAACAGTTCAGATACAACCAGTTATTCATTCGAGTAAATATGAGTTTTTTTTTATTCAAAATATCATTCAAGAACAATACTATACCACACGCTTGAGTACACCGTTCATGATCCGTAAGTATATGTATACACCACTTCACGAATTCTTAAGTACTCGTCCAATCCTTGTTGTATCCACAGCCTCAGATCAATGCAATAAACAGAATATATGACTTGATAGTGATACTGAACATAAATAAAGTTAATAATAAATATAACTAAATAACAAAAATCATACGTGAGTTAAAAAAATAATTAAAAAAAATTAAAAAAATTATGACTGCGAAAAACTTTAGTGTTTCGTTGATACTTCCGTGAATAATTCCATTTGTTTGTGCGCGCTACAACACGCCCTCTTTAAAAAACTCGTGCGAAATGAAATCTCAGTAAATGCGCTAGCATCCATAGACAATACTTTCCTAAGAGCAAGCCTAGTGACTATAACGAAAAACAAAAAAAAAACCGTGTCCGCTCTAAAGAGAATTTGATTACATCGCTGCTTTCGCTTATCCACACAATGTTGACAATGGAGGATGACAACAGCGAAACATGGATGTATTCAAAATAGATTTGGAACAGTCGCATATCCATTCGAGTCTCGTTGAAAGCCACAACAGCACGAATAACAGTAGCCAAACACATAATCTATATACGCCCGGCGGCATAGCCGGTGGCGCCGACAATCGCGAACCGCAACACACCACCCACCAACATCACCACAACCACAACCACCATAACCTACACCAAATCGATCAACGTCCACTGCAACAACAGCTGCAACACCAACAGCAGCAACCACTTTATAATAGCATAAATGCGAATGGCGACGATTGCGACGATGAAGACGATCCCTTGCCCGAAGTGAGTTTTGATGCCAATTCCGATTTCAATTTGCACTTCTTCGACACGCCCGACGATTCGTCGACGCAGGGCGCCTTCAGTGACGCTGGTTCGCTTGAATCCGATGCTTATGCCACCAGTTCGCCACCCACACCACCACCAACACAATTACATGCGCTAAGCGGTGTAGAGACCCTAAGTGAGGAGTCCACCGCGGTGACAGCCTCAGCGGCGGTAGCAGCAGCAGCACAATTACACATCGCCGATACGATAAATTCCCATTGCAATACAAATGCGGAAGTAAGCGAATCGCTGAAATTGCTGACAGATGATTGCACGTCCTTTTATCATCAGCAACAATCAACGGTCACACTAAATGGCGGCACTCCATCTTTAGGTATACCGTCTAATTGCGTCGCTTATTTGGGCTCGACGAACAATAACACTACAGCCGCTGCGCAATCCATCAACGGCGGTGGTATCGCTTGCAATACTGGCAATTCATCGTCATCAGCCGCGTCCACACCGGCTTCGTCCGTTTCGTCGTCGTCCACAGCTTCGTCCACATCGCCAATAGCAGCGAGTAACGGCAGTGTAGCAGTCGCTACAGCCGCACATATCATTGCGCTCGGCAATGGTGGAGGTACATTGTACTCCAACAGCGGTCTCCATTCATTCTGTCAATCGCATTCATCGTCCTCATCCGGCTGCTCTTCAAATTCGTCGGCCGGCAGCAGTTGTAGCCACAACGGCAACACCAACGGCAGTGGACAACACATTGGACGTAGTAACGGAGCCACCGTATCATCGTTGGTTGCTGAGCATTGTCTTGGGGAGCGCCATCATACAGCAGCAACAGCAGCAGCAGCGTCAGCGTCAGCAACAATCAACCCAGCGAACGCGTGCGTCGCAATCCCCAACTCTACATTGGCTAATGTAAAACACTTGCATGGTATGTCCTTCAAATGTCTTGTTGTTGTTATAAATGTGCATACTGCTGATACAGGGTGTCTCATTAGTGATATAGAAAATAAAATTACAACTTGATCTCTCAACTCACTAGAAATGTACCCAAAGCTTGATTAAGAGTATAAAGCCGATACGTACTTAGATATGTCCTTAGTTTTAGAGAATATCGGATTCTATATTCTCTCGGATATTAGCTATTTTATGGTGAAGAATATCGGTTCTTGAGTTGTATAATTCTCAGATTTCTCAAATACCTTTATTTGAGAAATACTGAAATTGTAATATTAATAGTCAATAATTAAATGTTGGCAACCCTGATCAAAAACTTTTAAGCTTTACTTAATGGTTGAGAAAATTGAATCAGATCACCTCTCTTTAACAAAATTTTGACTCTTAAGCTTCCTCAAAGCACTTCAGTTTGACATCTGTATTGCACAAAGTAGTATTTCCCTTAAATTTTAAGTATTTTTGAACAGGTGGCAACTCTGGTTAAAATATTTTAAATTGTAACTTTTTCAAACCTTCTCTATAGCGTTTTCATATCTCCTTTATTTATTTAATTAAACATTTAAATCAGGTGGCAACTCTTCCGGAAAATACCGCCAGGGGTAATATATTTTATTGAGCTACAGAACGTTTTTTCAAGTAAATTTTTTTCAGTATCCTGTTTTTATTAATCTTATGATTTTTATATTACTTTAAACAGGTGGTAACTTTTTGCAAGCTGATCTATTTGAGAATTTTTAAAATGATTTTTAGTTTGCTACCTGTTTGCTGTTGAAATTCTTCTTTTATATTATTAATTTTATTGAAATATATCATTTCCATTAGGTGGCAACTCTCTTCGGAAATATTTTCAACTGTAAATTTTTAATCCTCCTACCTTTGGTACCTTTTGAGTAGCGTTTTTTTATAGTTTCTGCCTTATAAATTTCAACCACGTGGCAACCCTTTACAAAAATATTTTCAGCTGTAAGTGCTGTAATTTTCTTCAATCTGATAGTTTGATTTTTTGGCGAATACTTTTTTGACAGTTTGTTGACTTATAAATTTCAAACATGTGGCAACCCTCTACAAAAATATTTTCAATAATAAATTTTGCATTCTCTTCCGTTTGATATATGTTTTATAGCGGTTCTTTATTTTACAGCTTTTCCATCTTTAAATTTCAAATATGTGGCAACCCTTTGCAAATATTTATTCAACCGTATGTTTTTTAATTTTCTTCCATTTGATACTTATTTTTTCGATTCCTTATTTTGCAGTTTTTTGACCTATACATTTCAAACAGGTGGCAACTTTTCTAACTTATCCTTCTTGTTGTAAACTAGACGAGTTTTACAACGAACAATAAAAAAAATATTTCAATCGGTTCATTTCAAAAACTCACTTCCTGAAGAGTACTTCCCACTTCTACAACAGCGCATTTGTATCTAGTTCATGGACAGCACTTAGTTTTTACAGGTTTACAGGGTGGTTTAGAGACAACAATTATGCAAAATTACAACGCGTCGTAATTTGTTCTCAACTTTGATTTCTCCATGTGCCATATCGTTCTGCTCGAGTGCTACAGCCAATTACCAATCAATTTAATCGTATTATTTTACACCCTTTTTACAAGCAACTGATTACTAGGCGCTTTCCTCTATTTGTCAATCCTTAATTTGTTTTTAAGTAATATTTTACACATACATATGAACATTATGTACATATGTTTGTGTTTATTGGTTTTGATTTCAGCTTTATTTGACTTAGCAATTGCATAACCAGGAAATCACACTTCAATTCTCATAAAAGCACGAAATTCATACATCTACGTACTACATACAGTAGCGGATCCAAAAAAAAGGTCGCCTCAAAAAATTTGAAAATATTTCTTGCTCCTTGGAAAGTTATGAATAATGTTGGAGAAGTAGTTATAAAATTTGTGCTAGGCGTGGGCTTGTGTGTATGTGTCTTAGGAATAAAAAAAAAACCGACTTAATTTTTCTGTAGATTTCACTAGAGAGAATATTGGAAAATTTTTAAAAGTTTTTATAATCACCAAAAAAACTCGTAGTTTTTTTTTTACCAATTCCTTTCCCCACCTTAAATCGTCAGACCAAGAGAATACTGTGGACGATGAAAATCGATTGGAATCGAAGACAGCATACTATTTTGTCAAAGTTTTCTTTGGTTTGTCTTAATGAAACGGAAGACGAATCGTCTTTTATACCTTCCAATACTTTCGATTAGTTATACATTGATTTGTCGCATAAATGTTAATCATAATCGGAGAATATCATAGGGTATCCATTCAAAAATACAGACGTCATGCTATGTTTTACCCATTTACATATGTATGTATACGTAAATTCCCAGCCCGACGAGCTGAGTCGATTTAGTCATGTTCCTCTGTCTCTCTGTATAGACGTAACTAGTCTCTCAGTTTTTATACCCTGAACAGGGTATATTAAGTTTGTCACGAAGTTTGTAACACCCAGAAGGAATCGTCGGAGACCCTATAAAGTATATATATAAATGATCAGTATGTCGAGCTGAGTCGATTTAGCCATGTCCGTGTCTGTCCGTCTGTCTGTCTGTCTGTATATATACGAACTAGTCCCTCAGTTTTTAAGATATCGTTTTGAAATTTTGCAAACGTCATTTTCTCTTCAAGAAGCTCATTTGTCGGAACGGCCGATATCGGACCATTATAACATATAGCTGCCATACAAACTGAACGATCGGAATAAAATGCTTGTATGGAAAACTTTCACATTTGGCAAGATATACTCACGAAATTTAGTATATATTATTTTCTAAGGCAACAATGTAATCTCCGGAGAAATTGATCAGATCGGTTAACTATAGCATATAGCTGCCATACAAACTGAACGATCGGAATCAAGTTCTTGTATGGACAACTTTCACATTTGACAAGATATCTTCACGAAATTTGGTATATATTATTTTCTAAAGGAACAATGTAATCTCCGAAGAAGTTGTTCAGATCGGTTAACTATAGCATATAGCTTCCATACAAACTGAACACATAGTTACTAACAGAAATGCACCTGTGAAGGGTATTTAGCTTCGGTGCAACCGAAGTTAACGTTTTTTCTTGTTGCGATTTCGTTCTGGCATTTACCACACGTCTTTACTCCCTAAGAAGACGTTCAATTGTCGGAACCACCAACACTATTACAGCATATAACTGTCATACTAACTGACCATCAAACTCCAGACCTTTTTTGAAAAACTTTTTTCTTTAACAAGATATCTTCACGAAATTCGGTATGAGTTACAAGGTACAAAGCAACGTTATAATCTCTTACTATATTGTTCTGATCCGACCACTATAGCACATAGCTGCCATATAAACTGAAAGAAAAAAGCTTATTTGTGATCTGAAAAAGTAAGGAAAGGGACTTGGTTGAATTTTTAAGAGTTAAAATGAGTCCTATAGAAAAAAGTTATATGACAATGTTATAGGTAAAGAAAAGATCTATATCTCTTTTATATTGTCTTTTTTCACATAACCTCAAAATTTATGTGAAAAATTTAAATAACCGAGATTTTGGGTTTTCTGTTTTTATCTTGTAAAAATTTTTTCTTTCATAAAATTTCGTATAAACTTGCCTTCTTATGTCCTAAATGTTTATTCTTCTTCTTCTTTATTGGCGTAGACACCGCTTACGCGGTTATAGAGTTAACAACAGCGCGTCAGTCATTCCTTCTTTTCGCTATTTGACGCCTATTCATGATACCAAGTGCAGCAAGGTCGTTTTCATTTCATCTCTTCAACGCTGTGGACGTCTTCCTTTTCCTCTGATTCCCCTGGCGGGTACTGCGTCGAATACTTTCAGAGCTGGACTGTTTTCATCCATACGGACGACATGACCTAGCCTGCGTACTTAGCCGCTGTCTTTTAATTCGCTGAACTATGTCAATGTCGTCGTATATCTAATACAGCTCTTCATTCCATCGAATGCGATATTCGCCGTGGCTAATACGCAAAGGACTATAAATCTTCCGCAGAACCCTTCTCACGAAAACTCATAACATCGATTCATCAGATGTTGTTAACGTCCATGCTTCTGCACCATATAGTAGGACGGGAAAAATGGGTGACTTACAGAGTTTGGTTTTTGTTCGTCGAGAGAGGACAAAAAGGGGGTCTCTCGTCCGAGGCAGTTGTTTGCTTTTCATTAGGGGCGTTTTTTACGTGGCGTGTCCCAAATCCAGCGCACAACCCCAGAAAGGAATGGATCGCCTTCTCATTATAGCGCGCCGTTGTTCTTTGGCTACCCAGAGGATACTTGATCTAAGACCGGAAGTCGTGAGCTGCATGAGCCATATGTAAAAGAAACGTTTCTGGCCACTCCCAAGTGAATGGAATTCAGGGAACTTTCCTCACTTGCGTGCACTTCTACACATGACTCCATCCTCCTGTTTATTAGCCACCATAATTATATAAAATATTTACAAATATTTACTCTTTCTACCTTCACTTACTACTATAGCAATTAAAAAAACCACCATCCTTACAGCATTAGACACCACTGTATATTTATATTTGCTCATTACATGCAATATTTACAATAACTGCCCATTTTTTGCTCCAACCAACGCCCGTACGCCACGAAATTTTGTTAGGGCAATGACGCCGGGCAATTTATTAGCATTTCAATTTGCGGAAGCCCCGACAGACATTAGAAAAGTGTGGAAAGTGATATATGAAGAGAAGAAGAAAATCACCACGAAATGGCTGGCAAAGTGCAATCGACAGTAACGAATCTGCAATCGTCGGCAAAACGCTTAACGAAATCGACAGAAAGCAAATGAGCGTTTAATTTGTGCATTTTTCGCCAATCAATTGCACTGACAGTGCGACAGCCGCGTAAACGCTTCCGCTTCCTTTTGCGGAAAACTTATGAATCGTACAAACACACACACTCCGACATATGTATGTACATGCCTGCGAGCATATACTTGTATGTACATAGTTGACTTGGTGCGATTGGCGCAGCGTGCAGCTTGTTGGCCGTCATGTAGCACGCTGTGGCAGCAGCAGTTGTTGCACATTTGCAACAATTATTCGCATGCATGCTGCAACACTTGATGTTACTTGGCTGTTGTTATTGTTGTTCTGTTATTTGTTTTTCGATTTGGCGTTTGACGTTTAGTTGCTGCTGCGAGCGTTAAACAGCGGTCCACTAATGAACCCATATTGAACGACAAACATAATCAGCAGGCAGTATGTTGCATGTTGCATGCTTACTTCTTGAGCCACACATTAATTTATTTCCATTATATACAGCCATATATGGTTACCTTTCTTTCTCTTTTGCTGTCGTGCTGTCGTCACTTTTTATGCCTACTTAAATATTATGTTTCTTTGGTTATTTTCCGAGACTTATGTGTTGGACGCCCAACAGGAAATATAAGAAGCTTTTTATAAAAAAAAATATAGAGGATTGATACTTTGTTTCATTATTGGTCTGGGAATATGTCTTAGTATCATCGGATTGAAAACCTTCAATAAGAGTCATTAATTCAATAATTTACTCTCACAAGATCAATCTGGTCAGATTTGACTCAGACTGGTCCACAAAAACTACGTGCGTAAACTGAATCAATAAAAAATTTAAATTAAACAGTTGACTCTCGTAAATGTTTTATAAGTGTTTTGGGGAGTCTGCTTTATTACGGACATAAGTATTTGAGTGTCACAAAATATTCAGTGAAGGTGGGGAAGTCATCAAAACCTTGCATTATGGGAGTCGTCCATGACCACCGTTGTTGATGATAACTTGTAAAAAGTTGAGGTGCTTGCAAGCCGTCGGCTTGCTATCAGAAAGATAAGTGAGGATCTTAACATCTCTTAAGGATCGCCAACGGGTCACTGCTTGATTCGCACCAAAAGACCGGAATCTTTTGAAAGAGCGATGTCGATTAGAGGTCGAAAAAGAGTGGCTTGACAACGTAGCTGAGGACCCTACATTCATCAAATGCTTCATTATGGTAACGAAATGAAACTGTCAACAATCTAGCGAATAGCGCTGCAAAAATGAGCTGAAACCGAATTAAACAATATTCGCTGAATGGAACTCATCTCAGACGAGGCAGGTGTTTAGAAAATTGTGTAAATAGTTGTCATGCTTGTATCGGTTCACAAAAAAAAAACTTATTTTAAAGCGAAAGGATTCTGTACTAAGATACATGACACAATGGTCTTTGGCAGTCTGAGTTAAATTTGATCAGATGTATTTGTATAAAATTGTCTAATCAGGCTTTTATGGCTATTATGACTATTCTTTCAAGCTTCGACTCTTCTCTATTAAAACACAAATTTCACCCAATATGCCTATTGCAAAAGTTTGTGTAAGACAGATTTTTGATTATTTAAAAATTGGCTGCTGGATAGTAGTCAACAACTTAGAAAACTAACGAGATAACATTCGTTGGATCTGCTTTTTCGATTCAATTGATCTCACCTTCATTTTTGTAAAATATTGTTCTACACTCCAACAGCATGATTTCCGTGAACAAATTTAGTTATTGTCATTTTAATACTAAGACAGATTCTAAATAAACTGTATGTTATAAGAAAAAGCATATTTTAAAGCACATTCGTCGAATACGAACACATCATATCTATCAAGGCTTCTAAAATTAGTCAAGCGATACCTTAAAGCATTATTTTTGATGAGAACTCATAAAACCACAACAATTCTACTACACTGAAAATTTCTTTTCGCTAAAATCCGTACCTTTCATTACAATTTATACGAGTATTATTTAATTTTTACAAAATTTTGCCTATCACTAAATTCTTTACAACCAAACAATTTCAAGACTGCACAAAACTGATTAATAATTTGGATAAATCACTCTAAAAAGATTTATTGACAGCACGGTTTCTAACATTAAGCCGAACTCTAAACCTTTTTGTGGTTTTGCAAAAACTAGAAAGGTGTCTTCGGCCATTCCTTTCGCTTTACGCTAGGGTGATAAGTGGACTGCTGGTGAAATTTCCAACTTGTTTGCTGAATTCTTCAAATCAAATCATGATGAGCTTTTCTGCTAATAACTAAATAATTTTACACTCAATTACTAATAATATTTGCTACATCAAGCCTTCTTTTAAAATTGATCTTGTTGGGCTGCCACCTGTACTTTTACAGAATTATCCTTGCCTTTTTTATCCTCACAAGTTTCTCTTCAAAAAGTCTCTCTCAACTGGTAACTTTATTTCAGATTGTAAATTGACATTCATTACACCTAACCTTAAAGGTGGGAGAAAGGATGTAACAGGTTGTTCAAAAAATTTTTCGTTAGATAAGAGAAGGCATTGCTGCTAGGCCAAATTTTTTCGGTGTTTTAGAACACTCTTCGGATGAATGTATGGGAAGTTTCATTTCAATCTGTCAATTCATTCTTACAAGCCATTTAGTGTCGCCGTGTCACAGTATTTTTTTACAATGGAAAAAATTTAATATCGTGCAGTGATAAAATTCTTATTTTTGGATGATGTAACACCAAAAGAAATTAACGAATGATTGTTCAAAGTATATAATGATTATACACCTACAATTAGAACAGTAGAAAGATGGGTTGCTGAACTTAAATGTGGTCGTACAAGCCTTGAAGACGATCCACGTGAAGGGCGTCCAAAAAGCGCAACAACACCAACAATCATAGCCAAAATACAGAATATGGTTTTGGAAGAACGTCGAACGACTGAGAGAGATTTAGTAGAGGCTCTACATATCTCATTAGGCAGTGTGAGCCATATTTTAAGTGAAATTTTCGGTTTTAGAAAGCTGTGTGTACAATGGGTGCCGCATTCGCTAATAACATTCGAATGCGACTTTATCAACAACATTTGGAGCGTTTTAAAAAAGATAAAGTGGATTTTGTGCGTCGATTCATCACTATGGATGAGACTTGGGTCTATCACCGTGATCATGAATCAAAACAAGAGGCTAAGAGTGGTTTGAACCTGGTTGTTCGGCTTCGAAACGAGTTCGTGTCCCGAAAGCGGCCAAGAAGGTTATGGCATCAATTTTTTGGGATGCGAGAGGAATTTTGTTTGTGGATTACTTGCAAACTGGTAAAACAATTCATTCTGAATATTTTGCAACCTTTTGAACCAGTTTAAGGAAAAAATGGGTCAAAAACGACCCGATTTGCAGAAAAAAAAATCATTTTTCATCAAGACAATGCAACGTGTCGCAAGAGCATTTTGACAATGGCTAAAATCTATGAATTAAAGTACGAATTTTTGGAGCATCCAACGTATTTACCAGATTTGTCCACCAGCGACTTCCATTTGTTTTCAGAACTCAAAAAATTTATGCATGGCAAACATTTCTCATCAAATGAAGAGATCATAACGGCTGTTGAAGCGTATTTAGCAGACCTTCCGGATTCTCACTTCAGGGATGGGATCCACAGATTGGAGGATCGTTGGAGCAAGTGTATCAATGTTCTGGGAGATTATACTGCATAATAAAGTGTATGTTGAATCATAAAATTATGTTTTTCTTATTAAACGACAAAACTTATTGAACAACCCGGTAGTCTCCAATTACAGGCCTGTTTCTAAACTCTCTACCATTTCCAAAATTTTTTAATAATTTTCTTTTGCAGTTAAATCAATCACTAACGCTAATAAGTATGGGTTTGTTTCTGGTCGCTTTACTTGTCAAATTTAGCTGTTTTTAGTGATTATTGCATGCATACCTTTTCCGCTGGATTTCATGTAGATTGTATTTATACATATTTCTCTAAAGCCTTTGATAAGTTTTCACACAATATTTCTTAGTGTCCATTTACAGTGATGTTTAATTAACAACAATTAGAAGCTTTTCCAACTATTTTGAACGCAAAAACATTATATAAAATATTTCATTACAATTTTGTTAACAAAATTTCCTACAAGGTATGCTCCTCATGCACTCACTTGGCACCCGCCAACGCTCAGTGGTCTCATTTATTGTGTTGCATGTTGAAAAGCGTTTAACAACTGCTCGACTGCAACAGTTAATTGTAATTTGTATATGTGGAAACTGTTAATTACTCTGAATACGCTGCACGCCAACAATTTGTTAGTGTTTTTGTGGTAACAGCGTGCACTTCCGTTTTCCTTTGCTTGATTCGCAAAGTTGGTCGTAATAATTTCTTTTGGCGCCTAAAATTTAACACATTTGCTGCTACTGCGCAGAGAAGTTGTATTTGTACTAAATAATAGTATTTATACAAATGCTTCCTTAGCATATATACACATAAATTTCTAGATCATATGGCGTAAACGGGTCACACACTCGTTTATAGCAGTTTTGATGTTTGACAGTTTATAGCATCTGACAGTTAGATCACGTCAAATTAAAAATGTCAAAAAATTTCGAAACAAAATCAAAAACTGTATAAATTCCGAATCCAAAATTTTGTGATTTAACTGAAAGTTAAGATAACATGGTTGATGAAGAAGCAGTTGTTATAAAACCAACAGAAGATAAACAAGAAAAAACGTTAACTTCGGTTGCACCGAAGCTAAATACCCTTCACAGATGCATTTTTGTTAGTAACTATGTGTTCAGTTTGTATGGCAGCTATATGCTATAGTTAACCGATCTGAACAATTTCTTGGGAGATTACATTGTTGCCTTAGAAAATAACATATACCAAATTTCGTGAATATATCTTGTCAAATGTGAAAGTTTTCCATACAAGCATTTGATTCCGATCGTTCAGTTTGTATGGCAGCTATATGTTATAGTGGTCCGATATCGGCCGTTCTGACAAATGAGCAGCTTCTTGAAGAGAAAATGACGTTTGCAAAATTTCAAAACGATATCTTAAAAACTGAGGGCCTAGTTCGTATATATACAGACAGACGGACGGACAGACAGACAGACGGACATTGCTAAATCGACTCAGCTCAACATACTGATCATTTATGTATATACTTTATAGGGTCTCTGACGATTCCTTCTGGGTGTTACAAACTTCTTGACAAACTTAATATACCCTGTTCAGGGTATAAATATTCGATCATGGAAGAGTTCATTTATGGTTTTAGAATCGAAGAAATGCTCTTGATATATCATCAGAACTCATAAGATAACTGTCTAAAATAGCCAAATAGGTCGGGGTTGTGCAGTAAGTGCTTCTTAGGAATAAGTCTGTATAGAAAGCAAAGTAAAGTTCATCATGTTCGGTCGAATACATTGAACATAGCACCTCAGAGAACTCATGTCAAGCTCTGGGAGTATTTAATTGGATACAAACTATGGCAGCAAAAGAAATGCATCATGAACATATGCTTTGACTATACCTAGTACTCATATTTCGAGTTCGCCGAAAGCGTAAAGATTGCGTTTTTTTTTTGTTTTGGAGAGACTTTTCTGAGTATTGTAAATGGAGGATATTGCAGATTTTTCATTGGTCCATTTTAAGGTTTTTCATGGTTTCATGTATTTCTCGTTAATGTGATTTGATTAGATAATTTCTTTAGGTGCTTCAGTTCCTGCTTTGCTTCTCCCTTTATTGCTCTGTGTCTGCCTGTCTGAAATTTTGCTCACGTTTTCTGCTCCCAAAAAAGCTGCTCAATCATCGTACCCAGTGATATCCGACTACTAACGGCGTGTCAAAGTACATTCGAGGCCATTATGTGTGGAACTCGATTTCTTTTGTATGGCCACAACGGGCACATTTGCAGAAGTCGACACGCTGAACCCAATTTTCGACGGTTTTCAAGCATAAATCGGCCGATACTGCTGCAATTTCTCGTTCGATATTCGTACGAAGCTCATTAATCGTCGCTCGCTTGTTGGCATAGACCATACTTCTTGCGGTAGCCCCACAGGAAATAGTCTAAAAGCGTCAAATCATACAACCGAGGTGGCCAATTGACTGGGCCATTTTGTGAGATAATACGTTCACCAAATTTGGTTTTCGATAAATCCATTGTGACGTTCGCTGTGTGGCTTGTGGTGTCGTCCTATTCGAACCACATATTTTTCAAGTCCATATCATCCAATTTGGCCAAAAAATATTCCGTTAGCATTGAGCAATAGCGATTCCCATTGACAGTAACGTGCCGGTATTGATCATCACGGAAGAAGTATGGCCCAGTGACGCCTCTGCTTCATAAGCCGCACAAAACCGTAATTTTTTCGGGATGCAATGGCGATTCATGGAGTACGTGTATATTGCTGTCTGACCATTAACGCATATTTTGCTTAGTGAAGAAGCCCAATTCACGAACATACGACGATTCTGGTGGTCAAGAAACTTCAGTTCTTGCGTTAATTTGATCTTGTAATGATGTGGGCCAAGATCTTTTGGGACTGATTTGGGTCTTCCCCATTTGATGCGCTAGGGGCAGCAATATTCTCGACACTACGGGCACTTCTGTGTCTCAAAGGCACGTTAATCTTTTGTACTGTGCCTATGGATTCAAATTTTTCCACTAGACGCTCAATTGTTGATCTGACAGGACGATTATGACGGCCATAAAATTAGCGTAGCGCATTTAAAGTTGAAACCATTGACTCCGAATTTTGGTAGTCAATTTTAATAATTTCGACTCGTTGTTAGATTGTATATCTTTCCATGATGAAATAACAAACTTTACTGACGAGAAATGCCAAAAGAGCGGGAAAAAATATGACGTCGTTTGCTGTCCCTATCGGTCCGTATTGAATAACCTGATATATCATAAAGCTGCCATACAAACTGACCAATGAAAAACCAGAAATTATATGAAAAACTTTTTTATTTGACACGAAATTTGGCACAGATTATTGCTCAAAGCAGCGATACGATAACCGAACAAACTGTTCAGATTGGACTACTAAAACATATAACTGTCATGCAAACTGACCGATCAAAATCAAAATAATTTATATATATAAATATATAATTGTACCCTTTTATGCGATGTAAAATGCATATGAGAAGCAGAATCTTTTTCCTACAAGCTTTGGAAATTTTTTTCTCAAAGGGTATATATAGCGAAAAAGTGGTATACTGGTATAAATCCACATTTACGCAATTTTCTCACAATTTCCTAACCTCTGCAGCTAGCAGCTAGCTGTCTTTGCACATTTCCAATTACAAATGAAAGGCAATAATTATACATGCAACACAGTCATATGGCCTGTTGATACTTGACGGTTATTCGAGTACTCACTTCACTTCCTAGTGTGTGCCGCGGCGAAGGCGCAGCTAACGGCTGATGCGTTGCCAACCAAAGTCGCTGCATATTTGCCAGCAACCATTGATGTTGTTGGTGGTGTTGTTGTTGTTTTATGTACTTCGACAGCAGCGAGTACGACAACGGTTTCTAATGTTTCCATTATGCAGATTAGGCAGAGCGACGTGGCTGCCACAAAAAAGGGCTGCGCCTAACCGCCGCCACAAAGCCACGCCAACGGCGGTGATGGTGTATTTGTGTGTGTACACAAAATGTGTGTGCAGAGAGGCATTGCATTCAAGCGGTGCTGTGTGGCTGCAACACGTACCACATGTACACACGTTTGTATGCATGTGCGGTTTGTGGCAAGAACTGAGTTCGGTTGAATTGGTGGACGTCGTAGCCGATGCATTCGTCGAGATAAGCAACAATGAAAAGGAAATGCAACTGCAACAATTGCTTGCAACATGAATGTAGCTACTTGCCACATACTTAGCATTGTGTGGCAGCACTTTGGTATGCTGTTATTGCTCGCTTTACTGCCTGTCAGCCGACGTTAACTCAAATGCATACATACATATGTACATACTTGCGACGGGTTGTAGGTGTGGCTTTTCCACTGTTCCTTCATTTGCTTGCAACACACTCGACATTCACCACAGTTCATTTGCCTCTTGCCACACGAGTTGCAGTTATTTTGCTGCATATAAGTTTCGCTTTTCGCTATCCTTATGGCATTTGCCACGCTGCGCTGTTGCATGTTGCTGTTGTTGGCGTGCATATGTATTCGCAGTTGTTGTTGTTTTTGTTGGGGCGCAGCCAAAGTGTGTCTTTCATTTGAAATTCAAATTTTTCGGCAGTTACTCGTGCCCACCACTGCCATTTTGATTGTTGTTAGTGGCATTAGACGGAAGTCGCCGTGGGCCGAACACGAGTGCAGCATTGATTTTGCCAAAGTACAGTGTGTCGTTTGCGCTAAAAATTGACGCGAAATGGAAAATGCGTATAATTTGTTTGGAGTTCGGTGATGAAAATCGCATAAAATATTGTCGAATATTTTTTAGATATTTTTAGTTTAGGTTTAGGGTCTTTTTTTTAGACAAGATTTCCAAGAAGAAATACACTGCCAAGAATTTACTTATACTATAAAGACATGTTTTGAAAATGATTTCGTGCAAGTAATCAGCCACGGTGGCTCGTATAAATTCCAGCCGAGTGGCCAAACTCGACCACTTTTTGCTATGATTGGGGCGTATGTCAGAAATAACGTGCCAAATATTCACTTTAAGGGGTTACATGGGTTTTCTCGAGTAAAATCAACATTTTTTCAATAATTCGTTCTCATATAAAAATTTAAATATTTTATTAGAATTTTTTATTGTTACAAACATACACTATTAACAAAGAAATTCTGAAAATTTTGGAAAATAAAATATTTTAAACTCAGCCATTGCGACGCCATTTCCGGTGACCCCTCGAAAAAAAAACTGAAAATTGGATTTTTTCAGAAATTTGTACAAAAAAATTAAAATTACGAGAAATTTTTTTTCAAGTAGTTTTAATCAAAGAAAGCCTTCGTCCAAGTTTTTAAGAATTGGCGCACTTTGCCATTTAGCTCAGTTAGCCGCTAGCGCACAAGTTTTCAAGGCTGTATCTCCGAAACTATTAGACGGATTAATATGAAAATTTAGGACCATATTCTGGAGGTGTTATGGAATTTAAATTAAAAAGATTACATCGTCTCAATCTTATCTGCGTAGACGACTTCACATATGCCCGCAAAAATTAGTCTAATAGCCTTGAGGGACGGCAGCGTTAATCCGGATTAACTGCGCACTTAATCAGATCAAAATTTGTAGGTGACAGACGGCAGCTATGCGAGTTTGAAACTCTCATAAATAGCTCATTGTCCTTTTTATAATATTTTCAATGAAAATTGATAGAAGATAAACATTACGGTTGTTAGCCGACCAATTTTTACCAAACCATTTTTTATTACAAAAACATATCAACACATTATTTTTAAAACTGCATAATAACATAGAAGTTTTATTGATATTATATTGAGAATTTAGCTGTCAGGGTTGCTTGTATTTCATTCACATAGATGAAAATTGGCCATTTTTAACAATGTTGCCAACGAAAATCTCACAAACTCCCTAAAATTTTGAGAGTTATTTTTGGATTCAGCAACGGAGTTAGCTGTGGTAACTCCTGAATTAATTCCGAAAAATGCAATTAATCTGGTTTAACGCTGCCGTCTGTCAATGCTATAACGATGTTAAAACGTACGATCTTGAAGACTACAGCAGAGGTTCACGAGAGGAGATAATGCGCTCAACAAAAGTTTTGTTCAATAAATTGATTGTTTCGTTCGCATGTATCGCCGTCTTGTTGAATCGAAGGTCCTCCACATCAACATCCACCAATTCTGTCATTAATCATGGCTCAATAGTGTTAATCAATGACTGTATGGCCGGCTTCATTTTTGGAGAAATGTGGATCAAAACAACCCTCTGACCATAGAGCACACCAAACAGTGACTTTTTGAGAATGTAACGTCGTTTCAATCATGGCTTGTGGATTAACATCATTCCAAAAGCGACAATTTTGTTGATTAACGTATCCATTCAACCAAAAATGAGCTTCATCGCTAACAAAATGGTCTTGTAAAAATTCGGATGGGTAGCCATCTCATTTGAGGTCTATTCACAGGACGTTTGACGCTTTTGATAATCGTTCAACTTCAATTCTTGCACGATTTGGGTTTTCTAAACCTTCAAACCGAGATCCTTCCGAAAAATCATTTTTGGTTACGACGCGAAAAGTTCGTCCGACGATTTGTATCATAAAAAATAATTGATCGAATTTGTTTGAAGTTTTGTGTTTCCAGAAGAATTGCGGCTAAGGAATCAATAAAACATTTAATACGAACGCAAGCGTTTAAGTGCCACAAAACATTCTGTGAAGGTCGTGAAATTATCGAGAACTTACCTTATGCGAGTCGTAAATCTAGCTCTGCTAATGTCAATAATATCAAAAAGATTAAGGAAACAGTCTTTGAAAATTATCGTATTGGCATCTGATTTATCACAAGACCTGAATCTTATGCAAAACTGACTTCGAGTAATGGTTTCAAAAGAGAGGCTTGAAAAAGTAGCGGAGACGCTACATCATTAAAAATATAATAGTAGTATTAGTGACCAGACATGGATTTATGAATAAGACGTCGAACCTCTCCAAGAATCTGGCAAATGGCGCTTTAAAAATGATTCGAAAACGAAAAACTAAAATTCGTTGAAGGCACTGAAGGCTATCCTAGTCGAGGCTTATAACAATGTGTATGCAGAAAAGGCTTATTTTGAAGGCAATAGTAAAGATTTGTATTAAAATACGTGAAAATATAGACATTTTAACAGTCCGGGTCGTATTTGATCACAGAGTTTAAGCATCCAGCTTCCAAAAAAAACATGAAAAAGAAACTTTCATAGATAGTTTTATACTCAACGCCTTAAATTCTTTTTCGAACCCACACTCTCTTGCTCTAAAAGGTGACAACAACAAACGGATCCACTTGTAAAAATATTTACTGTTACCATACCTAAAAAACATGCTTAGTGCTTGGTTCTGTTGCAGATTTCGAACAAAATATATTTTTTTTACTGCCAAGTTTAGCTGAGAGTTTCTTTCGTCATATTAGGAAAAACATAACATTTTTTTTATCCTTCGCCTAAAGAAAACACTTTTGGGCTCACTGCCTCCACGCATAGGACCCACTGTTGTAGCGGCAGAAATCGGCCGAGTTGACAGTCCTTGACCGGCTAAAAACATCCGGGTCCGTTCCGGTTACGTAGGCCCGACTGTCGTGGGAACGAAACGAAATTCTGCCGCTCCAACAACAACAAGAACAAGTGATCCACTGTTCAGTCTGGAGACCGAGGAAGCAACCTACAGCTTAAAGTTCCTTTCAGGTAGTAACATATACATATGCATATCTTTAAGAAGCCTTGCCACCTATTTAAAATTTCCAATTATATAAACTTGTTAAGAAAAATATTTTTTTTTTTACAATCTGGCTATCAAATTAACAGTTTTAAGAGAAAGAAAAAAGTGTAAAGTTGTGTAATGTAGCCACCTGTATAAATTTATTTTTAAATTAAATTAATTACATTATATAAATTTAAACATTAAATAAATATAAAAATGTGATTAGCAAATTAAAGGCGAAGACTAAAAGCAGAAAATATTAGAAAAAAATTTTGAGCGTTGCCACATTAAATTTATTAATAAAAATAACTTTTGTTCCAAAAAAATTTACCACCAACTTATGCGAACCTTAACCACTGTGCAATGTTAGCAATCTTTGAAAGGGCAGCAGACCGTTAACTTTTTTCATATTTTGTTTCATTATTTTATTTTTATATTTTTTTAATCCGTTCCCTCGGGGGAGTTGTGAGTTTTGAGTTTCTCGATCAGCACGATGTCCATTTCCACAGCCAAAAAGTGATTTTAGTTTACCGTTTTTCTATTTTGTTTGCAATTTGTTGTGTGGGTGAGTGTTTTTTCTCTGGTGATTTTGAAAGCAACTTTTTTCCCTTTCACAAACCAGTCTACAGTTACCAGTGTTGCCTTTTACTTCTATTGCATTTTTAACTTTTGTGTGTAAGTTTGTAAATATATAAGTATGTGCGCCTATGTGTGTTTGGTTGCGAAATTTTGTGATTTGCGATTTTCCACTTTCCGAGTTCAATGGACGATTGTGTGCAACTCACTTGGGGCATGCCACATGCATAATGTTGGGCATATGCAATACTTGAACACGGCATGCGTGGGAGTAAAAGTTACGTGTTCCGCGTATGCGATTGCAAGGTACCAATGTGTGATGGATTGCATGACGAATTGAAAATAATACGAGCGGGGAAATACAGAGACGTGTCTGTCGACAACAACTCGCACAAACTGAAATACAGGAAGTTGGGATTTTTATTACAATAGTAGAAAAATCAAAGAAATACAATAAAGTATTATGCCACATGCTAAGTTTCATCAGTTTGTAGTATAGTCGGCTATTTTGACGTGTTCTCAAAGGTATATGAAGACTAAAAGGATGTTTTGACTAATTTCATCCTTTTTGGGCAACACATTTCTTTAAATTCAACAAAAACTAAAAACAAACTCTTCGCAAAAAAAATGTTTTTTTCTTATAAGCATATTATTCTGATTCATAAGTTTGATTGTGATCCGATCCGAACAATATATACGGAGATTTTACCTTTCTCTTGGAAAATAATTGGATTCAAATGCCGTGAAGATATCTTGTCCAAAAAAATATTTTTCATACCAGGGCTTAAATTAGATCTGAGGAACTTCTTAGGAAAATGGACCTTTGCTTTGGATAATAGTTCGTGTTAAGTTTCGTGGAGATAAGACAAGGACTTGATTTTGATAGGTCCGCTGGTTTGGAAACTATGTTACATCATGGTGCGATATTGGCGGTTCCGAATGATAGAGAGAGAAAGACGTGTGCAAAATTTCAGCACGATGTATTGACAACTGTGGGACTTGTAGCCAAGTCCTTCTCTATCCGGTTTTTCCAAAAGAGTGGAATTCCTTCCCATCCTCTGCTTCCCCCGGCGGGTACTTCGTCGAATACTTTCAAAGCTGCAGTGTTTTCGTCCATTCGAACGACATGACCTAACCTGCATAGCCGCTGTCTCTTAATTTGCTGAACTACATCTGTCAATATCGTCGCATATCTCGTACAGTTCATCGTTTCAGCGAGTGTGGTATTCGCAGTTGCCAATACGCAAAGAACCATAAATCATCCTCGAAACCTTTCCCTCGAAAACTCGTAACGCCGACCCATCAGCTGTTGTCGTTGTTCATGTCTCTGTACCATATAACAAGACGGGGATGGTGAGTGACTTGTACAGTTCGGTCTTTGTTTGTTCAGAAAGTCCTTTACTTCTCAATTGCCTACTCAGTCTGAAGTAGCACCTGTTGACAAGAGTTATTCTGCGGTGGATTTCAAGGTTGACGTTGTTGTTAGTGTTAATGCGAGCTCCAAGATAGAGAAAATTATCTACAACGTCGAAGTTATGACTGTCAACAGTGACGTGGGAGCCAAGTCGAGAGTGCGGCGACTGTTTGTTTGATGACAGGAGATATCTGGTCTAACGTTGTAACGTATTTAGTTCTGCAGCTCGAATTATTTTCTCCAGCAGTAGATTGAAGAAGTCGAGCGACAGGGAGTCACCTTGCCTGAAGCTTCGTTTGGTATCGAATTGCACGGAGATGTTCATCCCGATACTGATGGAGCTTTTGGTATTGCTCATCGTCAGTTTACACAGCCGTATTGGTTTTGCGGCGATACTAAATTCTGACATAGCAGCATAAAGGCAGTTTCTTTGTGTGCTGTCAAAAGCAGCTTTAAAATCGACGAAGAGATGATGCTGTCGATCCTCTTTTCACGAGTCTTTTCTAACATTGGGCGCATGATGAAGATCTGGTCCGTTTTCGATTTGCCGGGCCTAAAGCCACACTTATAAGATTAAATCAGTTTTTTGACAGTTCACACAATACGCTCGATAGAACCATATATGCGATGTTGATTAGACTTAATTCACGCTAGTTGGCGCAGATTGTGGGGTCTTCCTGTTTGTGGTTTGGGCAGTACACACTTAAGTTCCAATCGCCGGGCATGCTTTCGTCCGACCATATTTTACAAAGAAGCTGATGATCGCCGCCGTATTTGAGTAGCTCGGCCGGCAAACCATCGGCTCCCGCCGCTTTGTTGTTCTTAGTACCGGTAATAGCTATTAGAATTTATTCATGGTCGGGCAATAGAACGTCCGCTGCATCGTCAACGATTGGGCAATCCACCAGTCCTGGTGTTATGCCTTCACTACCATTCAGCACGTTAGAGAAGTGTTGCCTCCATAATTTCAGTATGCTCTGGACATCAGTCACCAGGTCAGCTCTGGAGGTTCTACAAGAGTATGCTCCGGTCTTGGAACCTTCTGTTAGTCGCCGCATATTTTCATTGAATTTTCGAGCATTACCCCTGTCGGCCAGCTTGTCAAGCTCTTCGTAATCACATATGAGTGTGTTTGTTTCTATGAAATTCTCGATTTTTCTTAAAGCGAAAGTTAACCACTATGAAGTTGAAATAATCATTCGATTGAGCTATTCGATTGATTTCTGCAAGCTTCGTTTATGTGCATGTGTAGTTTACCTAATCAGATTTATATCACCTAAACATGTCTTTATTGGACTCTTATTCCTATATACATATGTAAGTACATTCTACAATCATACAAAAATTATAGTGTTTCATTAGAGATCTCACATTGCATTCCTATCATAATAGAGTAGCATAATAGTGCCTCGCAAGAAAAATAAATAGCTGTACAGCAAATACGAAACCCCGCTCTGCAGTCATTCCATCGATTTCTTGTTAACGAAGCTGTCCAACTTACATACTTACATATATACATTTGTTTTGCTATAAAAATTTTCCCAGGTTCAATTACGAACGGGAAAAATTGCACAGAATTACAGCTGAATGGGCATCAACAAACATATGTGCGTATTGGTCAGGGAACTATGTTATGCGAACGTACGTAACTCTTCATATATTATATGCATATAACATGAGCGTTAATGATACCCTGTAGGACATATCTCCAATTATTGAGGCGTACATATTCAGTAGTTCAAGAAAATTTTCGCAAATCGGTTGAGCAGACAGTAGACTTTTAGGCAAATATTTTTAACTCCGGATCTATTATATGTAAAAGCTGTTTTCTAAACACTTGAACATGATAATGGCGAATCGAACAAACAACTGGTATAAACCCGATTAACTGGCATAAATAGCATAGATAGAAACAAATTTTTGACAAGAGCACAAGCTTGCCGAAGCGAGTAGAAAGGTGACTGCCTTTTATTAATAAATTCGAATGCCAGTTAAATATTATTTATTTTCCTCGAAATAATAGAACCTTGCCTGATGTAGAAAATATTTTACAAAACGAAATCGCTCGACAAAATTGTAAACAAAAATTCAGTTTTGGTCGAAATGCTTATGACAGCCGTGGATATTTATAATAGTTCGCAAAAGTTATCGTAATCAGTACAACTGCAAACAAATTTTCTTTCGGGGTTTATCACATAAACGGGTTCATTTGACTTTGGTCTGAAATTCTCATAGATACAAGAGCACTCACCAAGACAAACGGAGAATCATAACCAAATTGAATTTGATATATATTCGATCGATAGCTAGCTTTTTCCGATAACTGTTTCAATGGAAAGATCCAAGATTAAGTATAATCAATCGCTTATTCCAAAACTGCAACTAAATATACAACTTTCGTTTATCTTCACAGTTTGTAAAATCCTTGTTGAAGTAGTCTCATTTATGCTTTTCCAAAGTAGGAAAAGCGTTATAGAAGAGATCTTTTTATATTAGTTTAAATTTTAAAGCTCTAAATTTGCCAGCGAGTTGCAAAATAGAGTAAAATAAAGAAGTTATCAATGTCAAATCATTTCAAAACTAGTAACTTTCGATTTCCTACAGGGTATTGCATTTCCATTTGTGCAAGAGTCTGCCTTCGCTGTTGCGATTTTTTACTTTTTCCATGGTCCGTGGTTTACCTTAAATAGTAAATTTGCCACTTAAGTGGGATTTACTACAGCTGTAACAGCAATAATGCTGAAAAGTACCCCAAGGAAAAGTTTGATGGGCAAAGCTGATATGCTACTTTGTGGCACGAATTAAGTAGCAGCGAAGGCGGACTGCACGCGTACACGTGGCTGTGGCTGGTTTATGGAATTAAGAGTGAAGCAATATCGCTGGAGGAAAAATCAGCAAATATACGCCGCGAGTGGGTTTTGCTTTAACTGTTATTTCCATATTTTGCTAAGTTTAAAAATCATGAAGACAGAAACAGCAATAGCTTCATACTTTGTGAGCTGAGTAAACAATTTCGATTCGGTTGTTATTTATCAGTGTTGGAGTTCTGAGAAGTCGTGGTTAACTTCAAAGGGTTCGGCTAATTTAGAAGCTTGAGATTCCATTTTTAATTGGCGTTTTCACTCATTTACGGCATATTTACTCGAAAACAGTAGCGTGATTACAGATTATTTTTTCGAAAATTATCTAAAAGTTCAAGGTCTCAAATCTATGTTGGATCAGTGCATTTGTTTTGTAGTAAAACCTATCCTTCAAATGACACGTGTAAAATTTGGAGGTGAGCATCCAGAGATACCAAGGGAACGCATTCGAAACATGGATCCAAGGTTCTTTATCCTGTGCAGCCATTTTGCAGGTATTCTGGAGTTTCAGGCTCCATGTAGCAGAACCGAGTTTATACCTGTTTGTAAAATGGGCGGAAAACTACCTCAGTCGTTTTCGAGCCGTCGGTGTACTATCCCTAAGCAGTAGCTTGAGAACGGAATCGTTCCTTTCAGACTTACTGCTGAAGGGAACCTTGAACTTCTTAGTGAAGATTTTCACTTTGGTTAATGCTGTCCCTTGGGAGAAGAGCCAATGGTTTCACCACTTACGTACTGCATGCGTTGGGTAGAGTTTATCTTATCTCTGGTAAACCCTTCTGCTGTCATTTGGAGGAGTGAGTGTTTGACAATCTGACCAATTACTAGGTGAAGCGATGCGAGACCAGCATGACTTTAATTGCCGCCGTCGGACATGTGTGTGTACCCGACAGTCAGATACAGGCAAGTCCTTGCAGCTTCTATAGTTGAAGTCATACCGAATTCTGCAATGCTTTCGGAATCCAAGCCACCGCTCCATATATAATAATCGGTCGCACGGGCATGGTGTACAACCACCTGCCAATCCTTGGCTTATAGCGTCAAGATGTACCAGCTAGCCGATTGCAAACCAAAGGTGACTTAGTAGCTTTGCTGCTTCCACCGCATAGTAGAATCCAGGACCAAGTATTAGTCATCTATATGCCTCTGCTCTCAAGGGTTAGTTTCCTGAGGCCAGGAAACAGGACGATGGTCGTCTTCGTGGAGTTTATAGTCAGCCCAACCCCTCTTCACCATTCTTTTCCAGCTATGATTACAATGCCATCCGCATATCCTTGAGAGTTGGTTCTATTGTTAGTTAATTAGTTGGGTTAATTGAATTTTGCTTCCTTTGCTATTCGGACAACAAGCAACATTAATCGTGCCAAAATCTCAGACTAATAAAAATTAAGATATCTTTCATTTATGAGCGTTGATTATAATTTGGTTGGATTTTGAAAGTGTTAAAGCTTATTAAATTGACAGGGTAGTAAAAAATGTTCGGTAAAGCTGACAGGGAATTTCTTTGAAAGTAAAAGATGGAAACAGGAAGCTCACCAACACAAAATAAAAATATGAAGATATCAAGAAAATTTCTTTGAATATCAGTTTTTTCTTCAAAATGCAACATTGGTCTAAGTTTCAAAAAATTTATTGAAGCTAAAGCAGATTCATTTCGAACTTGCCTCTATAAAAGAGCAAAATGACCGCATAAATTCACATGTGAGAGTAAAACAAAAGCCAAGCTCGTTACTGCTTTGAGCTGTCATTAGTCACGTGTCACGATGACAATCAACATCCATTGCAGTATACGCATACAACAATAAAAACAACGATAACTTAGTAGCAAGAAAAGCAATTGGAAGAAAGCAACGTCTACGTGAATTATTACACATCAATATCAATTACTAGCGAGAGCGCACGCGCGGATGTGAAGCAAACGCATAACACGGAAGATGAGAATATTGCGGAAGAAAAATGGAAAGTGAAAATTAATGGTGGAAAATAAATCACGTTCATGTATTAGCGCATAGCTAACGGATATGCTGTAATACATGGGTGAATAAGTGTTTCGCAGCTTTCCCCTGCAGCTGACAGTGCGTATGAGCAACATTTGCCACAGGTACTTCCGTGTGTACTTCCGTATGTCCATTGATACTTATCTATGTAGTTGTAGACTTACATGAAGTGGCCAGCACTTCGCCAATTGATTAATTAGGTTTTATTTATACACACAAATCTCACTGGTGGATTGGAAACGGCAATAATGCTTGCAATTAGTTGATTAAAGAAATTGCGGTTCTTGTTATAACAACATGAATATCAATTTTGGAATATAAGTGAAATTTTAATAAATCAATAATTCGAATTTTTCTAAGTAATTAATGGAGTTGCTGTTAATACTATATTCCGAACTCAACTGAATTACTGAAGTAGTAAATGGATCTTGGGAGAATATTTTTATATATCCATTGAGACAATCCTTTTGCTTCAAGAATGTTTACTGAGTTATCCGTTTTTT
Source organism: Bactrocera tryoni (assembly GCF_016617805.1). NCBI lineage: Eukaryota > Metazoa > Arthropoda > Insecta > Diptera > Tephritidae > Bactrocera > Bactrocera tryoni. The sequence goes on along the minus strand of NC_052503.1, from coordinate 17,733,312 downwards.
TGTATGGAATAATCACGGCATTCGCAGCTTTTACTAAAAAAAATTTAATTTCAGGTATTCGGTTAAAACTTTCCAGCTAAACTTCGTTGAAAAAATTGGCAAACAAGAAAAAGCGTTTTCAAGCGGTTTTTGTGTCATTGAAATTTTGTTTTCAATCACTTTGGGGTCATTTCAAGGCTGCTTTGAAGCATTTCGATGTCATTTCAGTATTTTTTCTGATCTATGCTGTGGCTATTTTTTCTGGTTTTCAGAGCTGTTATGGGATGCAATGGATAAATTTAACTTATTTCAGATACAATATAATGTGCCTATTTAGATCCCTACAAAGCTTTTTAGGGACAGTTTATGGAATCAGATGGTACAATTTAGGTAAAATTTTTTATACACCCAAGATCAAATTTGACCCGAACTGGTTCATATAAACTGCGCGCATAAGCCGAATCGAAAAAGAAAATGTGTTTTAACTGCAAATTTCAAACAGTGTGAGTAAAGCAGCTATCTGTTTACAACGCGAAAAGTTTTTCTGGCGATTTTTACCTTGGAAAAAGTTGTATAACTATTTTGCTTGAAGTTTTGTAGAATCGTTTGAAAACTTTTTCACTAACACAAGTAATTGACTGGCATGAAGCGCTCAGTGAAGATAATGAATTCATCAGTCACATGTCAGTCCAGGTCAAATTTGATCAGATGATATATGTATTTTAATTTACGTCTTTCCGCCTATTTACTAGAAATCTCTGAAGGTAGTGAATTCATTAGCCATATGTCAGTCCGGGTCAAATTTGATCAGATGAAACATATACATACATATGTATGTATTTCAATGTTAGTGTTTTCGACTATTTTATGGAAGTTTTTCCTATTTGTTGTCATTTTGAAATATTTCGCTAATTTTAATTTTTCGGAATAGGTGGCAACTCTGTACCAGATATTTTTTTTATATTATATTTATATAACCAACTAATCTTAAACCGGATATAGATCCGCTTAGAATTTAAGCGGTTACATGGGCTTCCCCGCTTAAAAACAGCCTTTTTTCAACAATTTTTTTCTCATATAAAAAACGAAATATTTTATTATAATTACACACTATTAACAGTGAATTTCTGGAAATATTTTAAAATCGGCCATTGTGACGCCATTTCCGGTGACCCCTCGGAAAAAAGATGCGCCTGCTTTGGCAGGATAACTCCTTAGAGGATCATCTAAAGTGAAAAAATATGTGTTTTTGTTAAAACCTTAACTTAGAACTTGGACGAAGGAAAAATACTGAAAATTGGATTTTTGGTAGACATTTTTACAAAAAAAAAAATAAAATTTCGCGACATTTATTTTTTCAAATAGTTGTAATCGAAAAAAAGTCCTTCATCCAAGTCTTTAAGAAAGATATCTCAAAGACCTGTGTAAAATTTCATGAAGATCAGTTGAGTAGTGCTCGAGAAATCTTGCCAACCGACTTCAAGAACACATTTTCGAGAAAAACGGGTTAAAGACGGCGCACTTAGCCTAGCTAGCCGCGAACGCACAACTTCTCAAAGCTGTATCTCCGAAACTATTTCTCCGATCAACTTGAAAACTTAGAACAATAGTCTAGAGGTGTTGTAGAATTTGATAAGGCAATAAAAAAAATCGATTTGTTGAAACGCGTAAACCCATGATGCCTAAAAGCACAGCCTGCCTGAAATTTCTTATCGACTGTTAAAACAACATACTGATTTTAACATGCATTGCTCTGCTAAGAAGAGCTATTTTTCCATAAATTTGTTACCATATTAAGGAATTCTATTACAAGACCTATTTTTTCCAAATCACGTCTTCGATGCTCGCTGGTACGACTTATGCACCGACCATTTACTTTATTATAAGCATTAAATTTTAATTTATTTTTTTTTTTTGTAATCAACTAACTGCAACATTAAACACTCGTGTGCACTACAATTACAGATCAGCAATTTGCCATAGCGGACTCCAATTCCAACAGCGTTACGAAATCATTTGTGCCGTGCAAAGTTTGTGGCGACAAGGCGTCCGGCTACCATTATGGTGTAACCTCGTGCGAGGGTTGTAAGGTGAGACAAACACACACACATACACCGACACATAAACAATTGAAATAGGAAAACACCAAAAACAAAAAATATGATTTTTCTATTTTTTTGCTTTTAAATTAATTCCGATTTACTATTCATTTTGCAGGGTTTCTTTCGTCGCAGCATACAAAAACAAATCGAATATCGTTGCCTGCGTGATGGTAAATGTCTGGTGATACGTTTGAATCGTAATCGTTGCCAATATTGTCGCTTCAAGAAATGCCTCTCGGCGGGCATGAGTCGAGACTGTAAGTAAAACCGAAACGAAAAAAATCTATTTTAAAATAATACATTTTCAATTGTATATTTGTCCATTTGGTCTGCCATAGTATTAAGTTTATATATTGCCCCTTGCCTCCCCCGCAACCCTCGTGCAATGTCTTGCGCAGGCGCCGCGAGCGATCACATTTTTCATTTATATATCTTCGATACTCAAATAACCGCGCCGCACCACGCTTGCCTGCTGTCTGCCACCCGCTTCCGCCAACATGACCCGTTGTCACTTGGTCCATCTGTCCGTTCACTTTTCCGCCGTTCGTTCGCTTGGTCGCCTGCCTGTTTGTTTGGCTGGCGCGCTGTAAAGAGTCAAATGGAGTCAAGCAACTGTCACAAGGTGACAAAAGTGCATGACGGCGTCGTTGTTGGCGGAAAATTACCTATTGGAAAATCGTGCCAAAGCACTGACATATCAACGAGTATCAACAGAAAAAAAATTAAATAAGAAATCCATTAAAATGTCACAGCCTCTTATTTACAGTCGACTATTTCAATGGAAACAACAACACCAAAAATATTTATTTATAAATCCTTTCATGTCGTAAATTAAAGTTTCAGTTTGTACCGTTTTGTCTTAGTTTTGTCAATGATAACTTTATTAGCCAACATTTTGGACATATGCAATATCGCTTCGTGTCATTGTAGAATACAAGCATAATCGTACATAACCTCACTTTAATGGTAAAAATTCAAAAAATGTTAATTGCGGTAGGTCTATTTTGTATACCCATTATAGTGTGCTGCCACACGTTTGCCATTTTTGGGTTAAAAATGTGTAATAATAATACTCGTAGGTTTGTTGTATAATATGCTGGAAAAAAGACTGAAAGAAATTTTGAAAAAAATAAAAAACAAAATTATGAGAAAAGTAAAAAAAAAATTTGAAAAAAAAAATTATGAAAAAAGTTTTGAAAAAAAAATTATGAAAATTATGAAAAAAAAATCTACAGCAAATTAGAAATATTTTCATGGTATCCTTGAGATTTTATATATCAACAAGGATGAATTGAGAAACTAACTAAATATTTGGATTTAAGTTTTCGATAATACCACTTATCAAATTTAACGCGGAGTGATTAAAAAACAACAAATAAAATTTCATTTTCGTACATTTGTTATAAGTCGTTTGGCTCGGTTTGGTTTTTCCGGTTTCGGCTCATTTTAGGAGCGCTATTCGCGAGATTGCTGACAGTTCTGACTGCCATCATATTCAAAAATCCACGTCTTGTCACCATCACGTCAATAATATCTTTTTGCCACCTCTCTACTCAAAGTTGTTTTTGCAAAAGATTTAAGTCTTCCGGTAGAAGTCTAGCATTGACACGCCTTATACTTAAAACTGCAACGAAAACATTAATAAAAATATTAAACATAACAATTACTAAAACTTTAAACAAAAACTAGTTAGCCCATAAGAGATATTGAGATTATATGCTATTTCTCTGATTTCAATACGACGATCCGCAGCATTGTTTCTATAACTTTTTCAATGTTAACGGCTTTAATGGCGGTGGATGAACGATAAGCATGAGGGAATATTTCGATAAAAATGTGAATGCTTCGTGTCACTCAAATACTTGTGATCCAAAACTTACACATTAAAAACAGTTTCATCTATCTAGGAAGAAGACATTTATCCGCACGAAGTTTAAATTGACTACTCCTGTTTAAATTTGATCAGCTGATCCATTTGACAAAAATTAATTTTTCATGCAAATTAGTGTTCTGTAGAAAAAAAAGAGGAATATGAAAAAAAATGTAGTTAAATAATACTTAAATAATCCCATCCTCTGAAAATTTTATGTTTTACGTATTTTCTTCTTGTTTAAAAAAATATATTTAGCTATATTTATGTTGTCAAGAGCTTTATGAAATTTTTACCATAGCTGAGGCTGTGTTGTTTAAGTCGATCCGAGGCCAATAAGCATTTTTATATTATATTACCTTGCACATCATACACGAAGTTCACCAGACATTAAATCAACTAATGTGAACCAAGACAATTAAATAATTAATTTTAATTTCGTAGTGCTAATCAATAATCGTATATAAAAAACAAATCTACCAAAGAACTAGAAAGGACATCATTACAACTATAATACTCCTTTTTTTATAGAAAGCGTGAAAGTAAAAATATCGAAGTCAAATTTCTCATCGCATTCAAAATGGCTCCCTGTCAGAAAAGTTTAGTCAAACCAAAGCAATTGCTTTGATTGTTATTTTACATCTGTTTAGGACAAAACTTTTGGACTTATTTAGCGTTGATAAGAGTAAAATTTGTGATCCTTTTTCATCATTTCGTCTTCTGTGTCACTGAATTGCCAGTTCAGCGTCATTAAAATTGACATAATGCAAACCACATATTAGCCTAAAATGTGTCATCAAAACTATTGGATATTAAAGTGGTCCGAATATTTTATTGCATTCAAATAATAGTTGATCGAAAGTGAATATGTTTTGTGTTTTGTTCTATGTGGAAAATTATATAGACTATTATAAAAAATGTTTTCATGATTTGATGCATTTTTATTTTGAAGATATTTAACAAAAAAATACTTTCTCGAGACGGAACACTATCTACAGATAACTAGATTGGGCTAGGTTGGTGGTGATGACTGATCTTGAGAGATCACATATGGCATCTAATATATAGCCCTTTGTGAAGCCATAGAAAATAGAAATCATGTGTTCGAACTTATAAATTACCTCCAAAACGCGAGACAGTAAAGAAGGAAGTGTTGAGTGTTTCCACCTCGTCTTCTTTCATACAGCTTCTGCAGATTTCGTCTGGATGGCATGTACCGATGGTGGCCCAGCGTAGGTCAAGCTCCCTCGAAGCCCAGTTATCTAGTAGAAGAACGCAGGAAGCTACGGAGGCACCGACCCGCTCCCATTGTATTTCACAGTCTTATCACAAAGAGACTCGATGCCCTGGATAACGAGATTAGGCAAAGCTAATGTCGCCGCCCTGCGATCTGAGTGGATGCGCACTTCTCTAAAGGAGGCTGCATTCGGCAGTAGTAAATCTACTGCTACCTTAATGGCTGACACTCCGACTTGGAAAACACTGCAATAGTCAGGAATTCTGAAGCTGGAGTTGATGGAGAGCTTCTGACAGTAAACCCCTCCACCAACCATCCCCCAAGATTTCACCCATCCGTAAAGAAATTAACTCTCCCTTTCCGCCAACGGATTCTCCCATGCCGGTAAATTGGCAGAGAAGCCGCCATAGTTTGATTACTAACTGCATGATCCAAGATATTCGGTCACGTGTTCATTTGGGAACCCAGATTCTCTAATGATAAGTGCCATGGTTGGAGTTGGCCTTAGTGCACCACACATGCTGATGGGCGCCGTCTGTTGAACAGTTTCGAGTTTCTTTGCATGTGTGATCTTTTCTAGAGTCCTCCACCACATAAAGGCTCCAAAGAACATAATGCGTTTGACTATGGTGTTGTAGAGCCAAAGGACCACTTTCGGTGAGAGACCCCATCTTTTGCCAATGGCTGCTGTACAGTTTTATAAGGCAATAGATGCATTTTTTTCTCTTCGATATTTGGCTTCCAAGAAAGCTTCCTATCCATAATGAAGCTGAAATATTTTACTGTATCCGCCGTTTGCAGACGGCCTAATAAGATATGAAGGTAATTATCATAGAATGTGTGCAAAAATATGACAATAAAGTACTATTAGTTTGTGGGTAAGAAAATCCCAAATATACTTGTAAACATACATTAGGGTGTGTTGAGATTTATATGAGAATTGGCAGAGGTATTTATCAAAATTTCAAAACAAAAACAGTCTGATTATTGTCTTGGTCAAATTATAGCTCAATTTTAACTCAATTTGTCTAACAAAAGGTCTAGATAAAATAGGTTTAGTATAAAGAAATCCATTATTTCTACATTAAATTTAAAGTTATATGCAGCAGATTTAGCGTATCTCGATTTAGGTCGAGTAGGCGGTGCTTTGTTTTTGCTGCTATTTTGAAAGTAATTTCATCTCTTAGAACCATTCGCCCCTAAAAGCAAAAAAATGTGACAATCGGTTTTCATAAGTTTCTCTTGAGGCAAATTTCTTATCAGTAGAATAATTCGCTATGGAGAGGATCACTTATTACCAGGACTGGAATATAAGGTGGATGCATATGAGCCTCAAAACCCCAGGTTTTCAAATTGTTTATGCATCCATAGCATACTTTCCCAGGCCGACCGCAGGTGCTTTAATTATTTTATTTAATCCTGGTCTTCTTTTCGAGGTTCGAAATCTAACGAATAGAAGGGTAATTTTTATTTAGGATTTTTTTTATTGGAAATGCACTTGGACGTAACTTGATGTAACCACTCGACCTCAAATGTTCCGCCCAAAAATTAAATAAAGCTATGAGTAATACCTGAAGACAGTTGATGAGTTAATATGGCACTCAATGCGAGTCAAGAATTTACATTCCTAGTTTCCACACACGCTTATGTTAAGAACAATTCATGGCCTACAAATCCATATACATATACATATGTATATGCGTATACGTATATATGAATGCATACAGATGTAAGTTTATCATCCAGTTGGAGCATTACGTAAGACCTACCGACCAGGAAGGATGTCGCAAGCTGCAAACATAAAGATAACAGCAAAGCGACAAAGGAAAGTGTGGAATGCGAGGCAAAACGCGGCCAAAAGCTGCAGAGGCGGAATTAAGGCGAGTGAAGAAGTCAAAAACTGAAAACGTGCAACATGTGGGTGTGCTACATATGTATACATATATGTACATACATTCACATAGTCACATGCAACTATTGTTGCATGAATTCGCAGACGCGCAATGAGAGCATCGAAGCAATCAAATGAACACCGAACTAAAAAAAGGAAATAAAAATTCCGCTTAACCGGTGAAGTAAAAACGAAGAGGCTGAAAGCACAAAATGAAAAACTATTTCCGTTAATGTTTACAGGGTGGTCGCCTTATGAGCAACCTTGTTTTCTTTGTTTGGTAACTAAGGAATCTTAGGATCAAAGCTTTGAATGTAAGATTCGAATGATCCAAAACTTATATTCCTTTCCAATATATATCAAAAGTTCAATGAATTCCATCTTTATTTTTCTGTTCGAGTCAATAAGCCAGAACAAGCCAATATTCACTA